>NW_024037069.1:2220160-2251695 GCF_015706575.1 Patiria miniata
AAAACCTTATAGAAGACTTCTAAACAAACTGCATTCTATAAACAACATTTTATAGAATGCTCTTTAGAATTTCTATAGAATTATTCTTATATAATTTTATAGAACTTTTTTGCAAGGGACACAGTACTTGGTACCATTGAAAAACACATTGCCACAAGAATATTTTCTCAATGTCAAATACATCTGGGGGCCAATTGGCAAACACCTTCCAACCATGTTTTTGTGAAATACAGCATTTTCGTATTGGAAATAAGGAACTTTCCTCCCGTGTATCCTTCCCCGGGACTCCATGCTTCGCGTAGACCTGCATTTCTTGTGTTTGTGCCGATGGTATACACACCGCTAGTGTTCTGACCAGCATCCACGATGCCTTGACAATCTGCAGGCAGCATCGACGGCTCAGGGGTGGTGCTGACAACTGGTATCGTATCGGTAAGATTCGATGCGACATTTGTCGACCAGGGGGAAACTGTAGAAGTCAACTCTGGGGCAGTTTCAGTGACTCCGAGCGTCGACTCCTCCGGTTTGCCTCAGTGCGGTTGAACCAACGGCCGATGGCCTCAGCAGTCACCTCCGCAGCATTTCCATATACAACGGTGGATCCTGTCCCCTGCACTCAGGTGCGTAGCGGTGGTAATGACCGCCAAGTCTGACCCCTGTACAAGTGCAAGGATCGCCCGGCGGCAGGACAAATCTCCCCATGCGCTGGCCGCAACCGCGTGAGTCTAGGTCGATCATCAGGTACAGATCTGGGCTGGACCGAACTGACTACTGCATTATTCAGTGAGAAAATAAAGAGAAAGTAAATGAATGAAAACGTCAAGTGGAACCACGGTTACAGCCCGATAGTCCGAAGGTTCGATGGCCGAAAGTTCTGTAGTCCAAAGGGTCGTAAGTCCAAAACCTCAAAAAAGTCAGTGTAACTATATTTGCTATATATTTCCAAACCCCCAATTCCATCCATTTCTTGAAATTACAGCAAAAGCAAATGATGTGTATTCCCTTTAAAAGAAAAAAAAATATTTTGGCGTGATTTTTCGATTTTATTTTCAAGTGCAAAGTGAACCCTTTGAAAATGCCCGTAAAATAAGAAAATAATTTTCTGACAAACATATGGCTGGGTTTGTAAGTAAAGATATTAATGATTTATCAGAATTTGTCAAGTTTACAGAAATTATTAAATGTTAATATGGAATTTTCTGAGATTTATTCAAGTGCGCCACGTTAGGGAACACTCCGCCAATTTGTGCCCAATTTCCGGACGCAACCGTTTTTGCATTTCGGATTGCATTTTATGAAACCGAAATTGTTCACAGAGGTTAAATAGCAAGCAGTAAACTGGTAAAAATACCAGTATTTCACTGCATGAATTTGAGGTTTATCAACAAAGAGGTTTTGCAACACTACACGAGGAAAGTTGGGTAAGCTTCGAAGTGCGCCACGTTAGGGAACACGACTATATAACCTTATTTTAAATTCGGACTATCGAGCCTTCGGTCACCGTTACTACGAACTGCACGCGCGCGTATTTACAGAACCGGGATAGTTTGGGTTTCACGAACTGACATCCTCCACAGTGCTAGTGCCACACTGTTAGAGCACACCTGCTACATTTTTTTTCTTCACGAACTGACACCCAAGCATGATGCGGCAATCCAGAACGAAAAAAAAACGGTTTAAAAGGTTCGACACGTATTTAATCTATCCGTGTACTGGTGCGATTATACGCATTGTTTTTTCATTAAAAGCGTTTTAATTGGTAAAAATTAGCTCATTGTCAGTTCGTGAAACCGAAAATGCACGGGGGCGCTCTAAAAGTGACGCACTGTGGCGAATAACCCAAAATATCACGGTTCTGTAAATACGCGCGCGTGCAGCGCACTCACGCGCACAGTTCGTGATGACGGTGACAAAATGAACCCTTGGACTAATAACCCATCGGATTAATGAACCCTCGGACTATTGCATCAAATGTTCGGTTTATACGAACCCTATTTCATTTTAGGACTAACAAACCACCTCTTATGGGAATTTTGTGCATTCGGAGTATACCTCCGGACTAAAGAACCTTCGGACTATCTGACCTTTGGACTATCGGGCGGCCCCAAGAACGTTGAATGGTGTACCGTCAATAAACGACTTTTTCTTGAGCAGTTTTAATCATGTCGAACAGAATGACATATATGAACTACTGAGGCAAAATAAGGAATGTCCCCCAAAACCTTGTTTTGAGTAATCGACGTCAAAAGTTGGATATATACTGGACAAATCAAGTTAAAATCGAAATTGATTATTTTGTGCTTTTGAGTAGCCACCGTATCCAAGATTTACACTACGCATTTTAATTGAGACGAAAATTACCCACAAAAGTGGAAAAATCTAAAGAACTATTTTCACTGCCGTTGGCGGCGCAATGCGTGCCTTTTTTTTTTAAAGCCGTTTTTTTTTTCGAAATGAGGTTACCGAAACTTGGCAGGACACTGTTAAAATTTCTGCGTCAAATTTTTGGAATAAATTAAGCTACACAAATAAATTTGGTATCATTGGAAAGCAGATGATTTGTACTTTTACCTGATAAACATCACGTGAAAAGTCAACGTTGGGGGTTATTCCTCATTACGCTATGGCAGGTCATATTTACATTTTTACCGAAAAAAAAGAATCTGGTTCAGTCAAACTGTGTCGTAAATCGTAAATACCAAAATCCAAATATTGCCAGCCGTGGAAATTCGAAAAGCTGGGGAAGGGAGGGAGGGGGGCGGAGCTGTTCGCGAATTGTTTCCCAAAACGACATAAGCAATTGAGAACAAAATTTATCTTAAAAAAAATAGAAAATGGGTTTCAAACTCACACCATCCAAACTCAAAACCATGGCATTATCCAGCCGAGCCATTGCAGAGCGCGACAGCAAACCGCATAATTCGTGGCATTATATACCTGCGTACGTATAATAAAAAGTATCATAGAGGACGCTCAACAACCATTCAAACGATGATGTTTGGAAAAAAATAATTCGCGGCCTGGACACCACATTTCACAAGGTGGCGCTCTTCAGGATATATCAATATGTATGATCGCACTTACATGAAAAGAGAGCATTTCAAAAGCTATTGTACTTTGTTTCTCTATTATAAGTGGGGTACTTCCTTTTTTCTCGTGTATTAA
Source organism: Patiria miniata (assembly GCF_015706575.1). Lineage (NCBI taxonomy): Eukaryota > Metazoa > Echinodermata > Asteroidea > Valvatida > Asterinidae > Patiria > Patiria miniata. The sequence goes on from NW_024037069.1 coordinate 2,223,326, forward strand.
AATTTTGCAACGTCGCACACTTATGTCGAAATGCTCTTATTTTAACCATAGTTTTTTCCTGGGATGAAACTCGGACTTAATATCCCTTTTCTCAAACTTTTCCATTTGCGACGGATCAACCAACCTTGGAAATTCGTAGTTTTTAGTAAAATCCATATATCTATTTCGCGAAAAACCACCTCTGCTCTCACAGTTACCCATTTATTCCTGCGCGGTGACAAGCAATACGTGACAAAGTGCCTTGTTCAAGGACACACGCATCGCAAACCCAGGCTGGACTCGAACCCACAACCTGAACAGTTATTACCGTGCCCCATTTTGTTGGTTTGATGTTCCAGATTACGCCACTACGCTCATTAATTACCGGTACATGCCACAGACCCATTGTAGATACATGCAGAATATTGTAATCGAAAGAAGTTGATGGTTACTGACGTACCTATAGCAATTAGTGCTGTCAGCAATGCTGATGAAATCCAGCCAAATCCCATGGCCTGATGGCCCTTTCTCGTGGTAAACATCTGTGGGGAAAAAGTCAAACATGACAGGTCGTTGGATGCAAAAATAAATTCCAAATTGATCGAGGGTTGCAGAGGTCAAAATGACAATAAAGTATTGTCGTCGTTCAAATATGACCAAAAACCCCGCAGGGGATAGCAGTTTAATGAAGATATTAAGAATGTTCCGATTTTCAGAAAAGGTTTAACTTTTAAGACATTCAGGTAAAAATTCCAATATATTGTTAATCTCTTGTAGGATCTTCTACATGTCTCTTGGTGGTCGGTCGGTCAGACGGTCGGTAGGGCTGTCTGTCTGTCTGGCGGTCTGTCTGTCGGGCTGTCGGTCTGTCTGTCTATATGTCAGTTTATCCCGAACATTAACCAAAGGTTTGGTGTAAGTTCTATATGTGCCATCGGCATCGCATTTTTTCGGCATCGTGTTATAAACTCTAGCCGGGACCATTTTGATCGATTTCATGCAAGACTGTCATGCAAGACGTCTTGCAACACAGCCAGAGCTTATTGTGCACTCGCACTTTTGTCTATCCTTCTAGGGAATACAAATTGTCACTACCTATATTCTATCAGCTTAGAGGTTCCTGATAACTATTTTCTATCTTTCTAAGGGGTTTCATGACACCTGTTTTTCATTCTCCTAGGGAGTTCTTCTCAACAGGGGATTTCAGGGGCTAACTACTTCCTATTTTTAAGCTCTGGCAGAAGTTTCTGCAAGTCGCGTGCTGGTCGGTCGCTCAATCGGTCGGATGGTCTGTCTTTCGGTCCAAACAATTGACCAAAAGTATGGTGATTCATTCTTGCAATCGGCGTCGCATTTTTGGGCATCGCATTTCAAAGGTCTGGCAGGGATCATTTTGTTTATCGAGTTCATGCAAGACTCTCATGCAAGACTTATTGTACCACGGCCAGAACTTATTGTCAATCGCACTTGTTTTTTAATCGTTCTGTTCGTTCTCTTTTTGAATCGTTCTTTTCTTTGTCCTATTGACATGCTTTTTAATAATATTAAAATGAACAATGTCTATGCAATTATCATTATTGATGAGGGTCAATTCATTCGTTACCGTCACAAAATCAATTGACATTTTTTGAGACCGCGAGGTCAGCAGCAGGCGGGTTTTGTTTTTATTTTTATTTTTATTTTATTTTTTCGTGCACATTCCAACGTAATAAACAATTAAGTAATACTAAATTGCTCATAACAATGATTTCTAAGGCAAAATGATTCGAATACGTAAATTAAAAACAACCAAGCCGAGAGCGAGCTCTGTGCACAAAACAAGTGGACATCGACTAAACGCTGACGCTTTTTCAGTAGAAATATGCGACAATTGTGTGCAAGCAAAAATTTGGATGAAAACTAAGATTTTAAATGTGCCCCAAAATGTTATTTGTTACGCCTTTTCGTGTTTTCATTCTTGACGAGATAAAAACAAACAGGCTCAATCGAACACTAATCTCAAATCTGAGCGGGTGTCTAGGGGGATCACACAATGTAAACATATCATATCTACATACTTGTACCAGGAAAGTTAAAGGAAAAAAAGAAAGGTAAGGTAAAACTCGACTTTCAGTACTCGAAAACTATTTGGACTTGGCCCGTACTCGATTCTCTGTATGCAAATTTTGCACGGACTCGATAATCGACCCCAGTAATCAGGAGTACATCCTTTTTTTAAATCGATTCTATACATGTAGCTCAACCTGGAACGCAACGCTCGCTCGCCTCGATGGCCAAGTTTATGCTTCCTATGTTCACTTGGCGCTTCACAGTTACCCAGTAAAGCCATTTTGGGACTGTCCATTTTATAATTTGTATATTGGACATTGGATATGCACATAGGCTCTACACCGAAAATCCATATGTGTTTAAGTCAAGGTACAGGAGGCGTATTTGAGACACAACGCGTCGACGACTCCCAAAAAAACGAGCTGCTAATTTTCAAATAAGAAAGCACATATGTTTCAACTGCGAATGTACTTAGTTTTGGCAGTCCAGATGGAGGCGTGATTGAGATGCAGCCCTGCCGTAGATTGCGCCGATGACTCCCACGTGGAGCTGCTTAGCGAAACATCGTGAACTTTGTGAATAAAGCATCACATTTGGCATAAATATGGGGTCGAATTGGGCTAGAAACCATTTAAGGATCGGGACCAATCCTGGATCTTGCCATTATATTTTTGGTGGGGGGTAGAGCTGGATTATTAAACGCGTTACAAACAATAACAAAACCGTTTAACATCCATATTCTTTGGTTTTTAAATGTTTTAAATTCACGACAGGTGTGCATCTAAATCACGTCTCCTCCCAGACATTAAAATTATGGCTGTAGAAACCTATGTGCATATCCAATGTGCAATATTCAAATAAATGGACATTCACTTTAAAAACCTATGTGCATTTTCACTGTCCGTGTATTACCAGACAACCTTATAGTGGGGCGTTTCGTTGGAACCGTTGGCGCGATTCACAGGGGGCATCTGTATGACGCCTCCCCCGGACTTTAAAATATAGATATTTGCTGCAGAAACCTATATGCATATCCAATGTTAACTATCCAAATAAAATATGGACATTTGCTGTTCAAACATATGTGCATATCCAATATCGAAAATATATGTAAAAATATGTAAAACGAAATGTGAATGTCCAATGTCGCATATCAAGTTCACTTTATTGCCTTAAGATCGGTCTTTTTGTCTAATTATCAGCAGCTTGAAAGTGTAGGTAAATGTGTGGTTAGATGATGAGGTAAAGCAAGGTGTTAATGGTAGTAGACAGAAGACGGAACATCTTGCTAGTGCGAAGGAGTGATTGTGGAAAGAGTGAAGGGTTGAAGTAGTAGTTTTGGTGTAGTTCCTGCGCTGTTGTGAATTGTCAAGTACATGAACATGATCTGGCAAATTATAAGAAGGGACATGGCAAACATAGTTTCCATTAAATGAGTTGCAATAGTTGATGATGGAAGTGATGTTGATATCAAGGAAGTGACACAACTACAAGGTTTGAAGTTTGGTTCACTGACATATGCTTGGAAGAATGGACTTTGCAGACAATATGGAATAAGCTCGAAATTGAAATATCTCTGGACTGTAATGAGATTTCAGATAAATGGGAAGAGACGGGTTAACCTGATTCAGTGAAGACATTAAAAGATGATGGTAAAGCTTTTTTTTTAACTGGGCGCTTCGATTTACTAAGGGAATAAATGTGTGCTCGAGAGGGTTTTATCACTCTGTTTAATACCGCTTAGAGTCTGGGTGCTGATAATTACCCGAGCCGGAGGCGAGGGTAATATCAGAGAAGCAAAATAAATACCGCAGCAATAATTCATAATACCTTATCCGCAAAAAATATCAAATTTCGTTCAAAAACCCCGATTTCGTTCAACAAGTTCACTTCATGCTTTTTGAAATATCCCTCTAGCAAAATAATGGAGTGTTCAGCTGGCGAGTAAGATGTAAACAACCCTTTTATGGAGATTGACGCGCGCGTAGCATGTTCTGCGCGATGTCACGCAGAACGCACCTGGGGCGTTGCGTTTTGAATTTAGAACTATAAAATTCTGACTCGCATGTAGTGTTGCGCATGCCTACGTGAGGATTGTGAACGTTCAACCAATGAAACGGTAAGAGGTACTGAATTTTTAGGAGTCCACATTTTATTGTGACACTGGAAAAGTGTTTAAGACCAGCTAGCCATGTCTTTATCATCCGTTTAAGACCAGCCACGTGACGGGCTCTCGACCAATAGGAATAGCTAAACTGTCTGAGGTATTTATGAATGTGTAAGGAAATGAAGATAATCAGTCATCTGTTGAAGAATGGAGATAAATTCAATGGTTCTCTGCAACAAGGATTCGTTAATGTGGACAAACGTCATGAGGAAAAAATGTTTGACTCTGCAAAGTGGACTACAGAGGTTGAAATCATGGAGATGGCACACATGCTGCGTTCAGACACATATACACTTAAAGATGAAATAAAGATACGTTGTTTTTTTCTGCAAGTACCTTTGAGAGAGAGGCTTAAGCATTAGATGAGGAATTTCACATGGACCGTAGGCATGTAATCCATTATGTTGTTGTGTTGTCAGTTTATGAATCAAGAAGGCAATCTTGTAATGGACAACATGGAGTAAAAAACATTAAATTAGCAGAATTGAAAGATGTGAAGGATGGTAAAGATAATGCTGAATACAAAAAAAACCCAATCAACCGTGGGAAAATAAAGTACCGTCGTAATGCTAACTATGGAGAAAAGCTAATCCATTGGGGAAAACAAAGTACCGTCGTAACTGAAGATAATCACATGCAGATAAGAATGGAAACTATCAATCACATGTTGCAAATGGAGATACATTCAATGGTTTTCTACGACAAGGTTTTTTAACATGGAGGAATATGTCATGAGGCAAAAACAAAATGTTTGGCTCTGGAAAGTGGACTGCAGAGGTTGAAATCATGGCGATGGCACACATGCTGCTAACAGACATACTTATATACATTTGAAGATGGAAACAACTAGTATGTGTGTGTGTTTGTGCACGAACCTTCAGAGAGGCTGTAATATTAGATAGGGCAGTTTACGTGTACCGTAGACATGAAATTCACTATTTTGTTGTGTTATCAGTTCATGAATAAAAAAGTCAATCTCGTTATGGATAACAAGTAGTAAAAAGCAATAATCAAGCAGAATTAAAATATGTGAAGGATGGTAATCGATAATGCTGAATACCAAGAAAACCTAATCAGCAGCTGAAAAAAAGTCATTGCGTAATGTTCAATGGGTGGGTGTGTGGGGGGGGGCAGAGTACCGTCGTAATGCTGAACATAACATAAATAGGGGGAAACAAAGTATTACTTGTAATAATCCCGCAAACAAATAGGTGCAAAAAAGAGATGAAATATCATTGTACTGTTAACTATAGGCGACAGCCCCCCCCCCATGAAACCTTATCGCCCCCAGTCGCCCCCCCCCATGAGATTTTGAGTTTCTAAAAAAAATATCATTGATCTACATGACGCCCCCTTGAAATGTTCCAGCCCCCCCCCCCCAGCGCCCCCGCAACCCCCCCCCCCCCCCCCCCCCCACTGAAAAATTCCTGGCTACGCCACTGGAACTGGAAAAGACCAGATTTTACCAAGCGATAATATTCTTCCCATTTCACAATTTAAAGCCACTCAATATTTGTTTCATATAACTGACATGTAGATCCTTGTCATTTGATATATTTGAACTTTTTTTTTCAATACTAAACTGGAGGAAAATGTATTTCTCTCCTCCAAACCACCCTTTCACAAAAATGTTTGAACCCAACGCTGTAGCGCTGGCTCTTTGGAACAATACGCGCTACGCGCAACGCTGAACGTGCACACCAGCAAGCATTTGCACACAAATACCGCAACATGATCCTAACTGTTGAATAGTATTTCCCATTTCCCATGGGCGGATAGTATACAAATAATGAATGTTTGTTAGTGCAATGGTAAGAATAATTTCATGAGGTGACAGATGAAATGTTCCATTCCACGAGGCGAAGCCGAGTGGAATGGAACATTTCATCTGTCACTCAATGAAATTATTCTTTCTATTGCACGAACGTGAAACATTCAATAGTTGTTTTATATAGCACCTGAATAAATCATTGTCATCTGATTGGTTGACTTGTAATAGCCAATTTATTCAAGTTAAAAATTGTTTACAAGTTTGACTAGTTCAGAGTTTATGCAAACTCTTCAACAGGTTGAGAACTATCATATTCAATTTATCTCAATTTTTATCAAAAACTTTTCCATAAGTTTAGAACTTAAACAGTTCAATAAGTCCAGAACTTTTATGGCCAATTTAAACACCACAGCGCCACCTTCAGCAACATGTGCAGTGACAGTGCAATGGTACTCCTAATAGTGGAATAGTACTTCCATTGCGAGAGCGCTGCACGCCACGCGCGCGCCGTGCATTGGTAGGAATAATTCAATGACATGTGATCAACGATCCACCAATCAGTTGACGGGGATTTATTCAGGTGGTGTATAATATACAAATATAACATGGTTTGAGGGTGGACAGTCGATATCCCCCCCCCCCCCCAGTTTGTCAACTTCCAATACCGAGGGGAGCTAATATCGACTGTCCACCCGAAATAAACCATGTTATACTTGTTTTACTATACTTCATACATATTCAGTTGCCGATTTTGCTTTGTATATGCACCTAAAACAAAATTCGGGAAACTTGTCTTGTACAGCTCACCACAAGAATGTTGTTATTCAACTTTAATTACTAGTTCGGTTCGTTTGCAATATAATACAATAACTACAGTTGTAAATACAGTTGTTTGTGTACAACTTTCCTTTTCTACATGAGACATTTTTACTCGGTCCAAAAATTTCTCCAGTACGGCATCATTAAGCTCTGCAAATCCACATTTACGCGAACCGTGCAACCATGCATCTCTCTTGGGCAATGTTCGCGCGTGCGTACTGCACCCGTGTGACAGTTCCTCGATTGCTCCGTAAAGCGCATGCGTAGTAGACTGTCGCACGGGAAACTCATGCGACAGTTTACTACGCATGCGTATTTACCCTGTGCGTGAACAGCAAGAATAACATCTGGCACGTGATGGTGAATTGACAAGTGAGGGTTCGGCTCTCGATCATGAATATGAATGAGGGGGGTCCGCTCATAAGTCCGACGCCTCATAGGTCCGACGCCTCATAAGTCCGACGCCTCATTAGTCCAATTAGTCTTATGAGGCGTCGGACCTATGAGGCGTCGGACGTATGATACGGCCACGTATGAGGTATAGTAATACTTTTCGAGCCGCGGCATGAATGGGAGCAATAACGAATGCCACGTGATGTGAGTTTCTCCAATTAAATGACAAGAATCTGTATGTCGGTTATATAATTTAAACCTTTACTCTTTGCTACCTGGGTGTAACTACGACGATAATAAGACGATCGTAATTAGTCGCGCTCCAAAAAAGTGAACAGTCGCAAGAGTAGAACAATTTAAACTTCTACTACGCGTCGACAAGTGCCGACGACATCGCTATCGTGCACGCATCAAGACATCCTTTTTCAATTGTGTAGCCAATCAGCACACTACATACCAGCGCTCTGCGTTCCGCGAAACATCACGCAGTACGCACCACGCGCACGTCAATCACCATATAAGGAGATTGTTTACTACTACTTGAGAGAGGATATTCGATATTATATAACCGACATACAGATCCTTGTCATTTGATTGGTGGAACTCACATCACGTGGCATTTGTTATTGCTCCCATTCATGCCGCGGCTCAAAAAGTACTATCCGCCCATGGGGAATGGGAAATACTATTCAACAGTTAGGATCATGACGCGGTATTTGTGTGCAAGTGCATGCAGGTGTGCGCGTTCAGCGCGTTGCACGTAGCGCGTGTTGTTCCAAAGAGCCAGCGCTACAGCGTTGGGTTCAAACATTTTCGTGAAAGGGTGGTTTGGAAGAGAGAAATACATTTTCCTCCAGTTTTGTATTGAAAAAAAGTTCAAATATATCACATGACAAGGATCTTTATGTCAGTTATATAAAACAAATATTGAGTGGCTTTAAATTGTGAAATGGGAGGAATATTATCGCTCGGTAAAATCTTGACTTTTCCAGTTCACTCGGCTTCGCCTCGTGATATGGAAAAGTCCAGATTTTACCTTGCGATAATATTCCTCCCGTTCAACGGTAAGCCACTCAATATTTGTAAACCATAACTAGAGGGGTGTTTATAAAGGCAATGAAGTAAAACTGTTCAACAAAATCATTGGAAATGTATATTTTTTGACTTGTGTCAACTTTTGAACTCAAAAAGTATTTGTGATGAGAATACAAGCGCATTTAAGACCGTATCAGAGGAATGCACGCTGATAGTGGCTCGAGTAAAAAAGGCCAAGCACATAATTATTCCCTTGATGTCAAAGAAGCCAAATGGCTGTCGATGTTGGGGAATCGTGGTGGATCGTCGCGTCTTGGGTGACTAAAGCATGGTTGAGGATATATTTTGCATCGGGATGCCGCTTGTTTCAAGAGAATCACACGATTTCTCAGTTTTGTGACCTTAGTATCATTTTTCTGCTTGCTGCCGACGGTTCCGTCGTGGCGCAAGCAAATCCCAGGTCGACCTGAGGCCGGCTTAAGTGCCATGTTTTAAAGCAAAGTAGTGAAAGAAAACTCGACATAAAAAATGGTAAGTTTTGTCAATTTCCTTAATCAATTGGTTTAAGTCATACCTAAGTGGCGGTCGTCTACATTCCGAGCCCGTACTAGCACTTTTCTGCCGACTGTAAATGGTATCTTCTTTTGAACAAATCATGTGGGAATTGTTTTTTTTTGGGGGGGGGGGGAATTTGGGGAGTTGGGTTGTTTTTAATGTTTAACAGAAGCATTTGCTATCGTTCTTCTCTTATGGAGCAAAGCCAGATTGTTCCGTCTTTTAAGCTTTTTGTTAAATGATCCCCGCTTTATTTCGCTCATTGGAGCAGGAGCGTTAATCTGCCTGTTTTTTTACACTAGATCTCCTCCCAAATGTCATTTAGTTTTTTTCATAAATACATGCCAGATCTTTCTGCTACGGTGCCCAGCTTGTTTCTAATAATTACGCAATACACAGTTAAAATGTAGTCTTACGCAAATTAATTTCAAATAAATCAGATCAGAATCTAAATTGCGGAACGGAAACATCGCGAGCGGCCTTTCTAATACCTGCCAGTCGTGCTACACTTGCTGCGTCATAAGCAGGAACAAAAGTACTAAGTTGTGCACATTCTCTTGTCTCAAGCAACGTCTTGTATTTTTAAAAACCATCACATTTGATTTTACATCTCAACAGAATTTCAAGTGGTAACCAGACAAATAAGGGAAGTCGGCGGTACATGAGCTCCGACATCGGACATTATTTTAACATCGATATCTTGAATCTTGAGTCTTGACATCGTTAGAGTTTGTAAAAAGCGACCTGCGTCGTTCTGAAGTAAATGGTCAACTCCGTTCGACTATCCATCGTCTCAAAAACATGAGCATTGAAAAGCAATTGAGGCCGGCTACACTTACCTGGTTTTGTTTTCTTTTCCTGCCACTTCTGTCCCCGTTAATTGGGTAAATCTCTCAGCCTCGTGGTTGGTGGAGAGAACAAACAGTAATGACTCCTTAATACTTACAGGAATCAGCGACGAAATGTGATAACGTGGCACAGCGGCCGTCCCCGATATCCGAAGCTCAATGCGGCAATGCGCTAAGTGAACTGAGTGAGAAAGGACTCAGATTAGTTTTTTTTAATCGTTACACAAGTTGTTGCCCGTTTCCATGGTGCCATGACGCAGATGACGAAGTCAAGTTGGTACGTGCCATGAAATATTACACTCGTGAATCGATCGGCTGATTCAAACTTTGTTTCCCTCTTTTTTAAAGGTCGATTTAGTAGTCAGTCGGGGAAGTACATGAAACTGAATTATTCTCAAACCAGAAACACTTCATAATAACAAACATAAATGTTTAGAATAGAAACAGAAATGGCCGGTTTAATTCTGACAGGTACCGAGTGTATTTTCTGAGGCACTGCTCTTAACCTTACGCAGTTCGTTTGACATTGCACCAGAATGCACTTTTTCTCAAAGTTTTCTTGAGAAAATATCATGTTATGGACATCGAAACACCAACTCTAAATGAACATAATCAGAAAGGTTTACCAAATGCAACAAGTGGAACGGATTGTATCATTGCAATATGAAGATAAGTGTTTTTTTGAAAATGGGGAAAAAAAGCGAAACCAAAAAGTATCTTAGGCTTAAAAAAAAAGGTGTGTGGGTGTATCTGTATAACATGTGACCATGCTATGACAATATGAGATACACGAATATAAAGCCACTTTGTAATAAAGAATAGACAACTGGACGCATATAAGGCCAAAAATAAAAGTCTCCGGTTTCTGGTATGCGCGCGCGTCGCCGTAGCCATGCGCGTCGGCAAAATGAAAACGTTTTTTTTTTCAATGAAAGATGATGTCTCAAAACCGCCAAACTCACTGGTTTGACTGGAATCCTGCTGCTTCACAATTTTAACGTGTATTTAGATGGAGTTATGATCGAGAATAAGCTTTTTGTGGCCTCTCTGGACTCCCATATATTTGCACTAAGTCTAGTCGGGCACTATTTGCAGTCATCAGCCTACATTTTGAGGCAAAAAAATCAGGTAAAAAAAAAAAAGGCGCGTTGCCGCACCACTTTTTGGGCAAGCTCCATACCAGAAACCGGAGACTTTTTTTTTGGACTATAGGTTTTCCCGGCCAATTTCCTAAAATGTTCATTCACTTCTGAAAATCAGTCATTCGTTTTCGTCTGAATTTGAATGCACGTCTTTAATCCCATTTCAATTCAACAAAAGTTCAATCGTTTTCATTGTCCATGCATTCGGTTTTGAGAAACAGACGGCCTATTACATTACCTGTGCATTCATTTACGCGAGCATACCTTTTCGCGCAGAGTTCTGGAATACAATTTGGTGAATGTGCAATATCATGGTCGAGAATAAGCTTGATGTGGCTTCTCTGGACTCCTAATCCCATATAGGCCTATTTGTACTATAGGCCTATTTGTCATCAGCCGACATTTGAAGCAAAAAAGTCGGGTACAAAAAAAAAGCCGCGTCGCCGCACCACTTTTTGGGCAAGCTCCATACCAGAAACCGGAGACTTTTTTTGGCCTAAAAAGAGCAAGAATGTTGGATTAATAGTAAAAATACACATGTACATGGAGTAGCATCTATTGTTTTTTGAGATGAATTAATACAAATTGTATGATCTGTCTCTTGTATACTCAAAATGGGGAACTATTTGAGTTGAAATGACAAGACTGGAAAGCAAACTGGCATGCAATAGAATGAATATTCCTTTGGGGTAAAGAATATAATATATTTCCATTTCCAACAAATATGTTCACCTCGTAGTCAAGAGAAACATCCGGGAAAAAAACGGTTTCGTCAGACCATACAGCGACATTGTGAATGTGCTGCCCGGCTGGTCATTACCCTTACATATTGCCATTAAGCGTCCTCCCCACTCTTTCGGTTAATTTCTATTTCAGACTCTTAATTTGCGTAATTTGCGTTTCAAAAATATTGTTCGTAGTCATTTCAAAACAACGAAGCAATCTACATAATTGAAGAGGCATATTAAAGAAAGAATCCGCAATGTCAAAAAAACTTACATTTTTGTGCAATGTATTGGCATGTGTAAGGACGGCAGTTCAACCGGTGTTAAGATTCATGCGTGGAACACAGCTCTGACGCATGTTCTTTTATATGGGTGTCAGTGTGTGAATTTCAATGCAAGATATTTTCAAAATCTTTAAAAAAGCACAGGGAAAGCTTGCAAAAGCTACCATGGGTCTTCAAAAGTACTCTTAGGCTACGCCTCTCTTACATGGTTTGAATTTATGTAAGATCGATGATATTATGTCAACATTTCAATTTAATTTGGTTTGTCAGATTTTTAACAACAACAAGGTATTTCCATGCTCACCTCCTGAATTGTGAAGCCAATGATAGTTTTGCATACAAGAACACTTTCATTGACAGAGTAAAAAATAGTTTCAGCATGCATGATGATTTCTCACTATTAAATTGCATTGTTAGTCCATCATTCAGACGAAAATACATTTCTTCCATTTAGAATATAGCCTGTATCAAGCATGGTATTTGTGATAGTGTCAAGGCAGTTTTGTATCGTAACCAATTTCTTGATTATGATGATCTTGGCACTCTTGGCGGACTGCTCAGGTAGTTTTGACAATCTTTAATTTCTGACGTTGTCTGGATTATCTTGGGGTCGTCCTTGAGTGTCGGGGTTATCCTGTTTGTGAACATGTTGTTATGTATATAATAAATTTGTATTTATTGTAGGTTTTGTTGGAACTAAAAAAACATTATATAACAGAATAACATGAAACCATCAAAAGCGAGATAAGCGTCTATTTCTAAACATCGATTACATTTATTGAATACCATGCACTAACATTAATCGATCGAAAGGCAAATATCAATACATAGTTTAATATGTGTACAAACTGTAAGTGTATCAATTGTTGTACCCACCCCTCCCACCTCTGGCTGCCTGAGGTCTCATGTAGAGATTTAGTCAAATATTCGCACATTGGAGGTAGGAATCATGGTCCCACTCTCTTAAGAAATGCACCTGCAAGATGCCAGTTGAGGGCGGATCAACCTTTTGCAAGGGTTAGGGTAAGCTGTCTGGGGTGGGGGAGAGGTTCAAGACGGCCTATTACTTCTGCCCCCCCCCCCTCCACAAATCTGCTCATGCAGTGAATGAATATGTATTGTCCCTGGACTATTGTGGATATGATTCTGCTGCTTTGAAATGTATTTCGGCTCAAGAACTAGCAGGGTGGTTGCAATATTCTGGTTAACTTTAAAAAATAATAATAATAATAATTGCTTGAAAAAGCGTCATCAGTGAGTTTAAATAAAATGTTTGGACCCTATCCTTTATTGCCATGGGGTGTAGCAGTGTGCCTCAAGAGGAGAGATGGTCAACTGGAATGTGACGATCACCGGTTCTGATAGGGGGGTGCCTGGGTAGGAGAGTGGGGAACAACAATCGATAGAAAACAGGCGCACCAATATTGAACAGTTCAACGAACTGTAGCCTTGGTTAAGGCGTTCATCGTTATCCGTTCGTACGGCATTCGGCGGCGTATCCTCGCCGCGCGCTGACTGCTGACAGCTGGCGCTGTTTTGCAGCAGTGCATGTTGGTAGGCCAGCCGAACGTGGTAAAGTATCCTGGAGAATAATTTCAGGGCATTTTTTGGTAATAGTTGGCATCCATGCTAGATTATTTCTTTGAACCATAACGAACAACATGTGGGTGGATGCCACCGTTAATTGTGACCCTAAATATACCTAATTTGCATAAATCTTTAATACCTACCATGAAGTATATTTTTGCCCTTGTTTGGGTATATCTTTTATTTTTTGATTTTTTGAAATGTTTTAATGATTCTACTTAACATCCTTACTTCAATAATATTTTCTAACGCATGTAAGCGACTGAATAATTATTAGTACATAGTAACGATCCAAAATGGCTCCTATTATACTCGACAGCTGGGCGCATTTCACCTTGGCTCCAGATGTCTTCAAGGAGTCTTGCCAAACATCAGTATTGACGAGCTTCAAATTCACCAAGTTGCTTACTGGCACAGTGACCCTATTAAAACCCTACAGAAAATCATGTGAACAATGATATCATGGTGACATTAAGCCCAGCAAACAAACACGGGAAAACGAGGTGTCTGTTAATTAGCCTAATTAGTGAAGGGTAACCTAACGTGAGAGACTTGAAAAAGTTCAAGGACATTCTCTTTATGATTAGACAGAAAATTAATGGGAAAGAAAACATTTTGACACTGACATAATCATTACAAACATTTTTTTTTTTTTTTTTGGTGGGGTGTTTCCTTTGGGGGTGTTTCCTTATTCAAGGATCCAACGTTAGGCGACCCTTCTCCTAATTTAAGCGCAGTTTACGAACAGCAAGCTCCTTTTCCCCTGTTTTTGTTTGCCGAGCTTAATACCACAATGTTATCGTGTTCACACGATTTCCCATCAGGGTTTTATTAGGAACTCTGTGCCAGTAAGCAACTTGGTGAATTTGAAGCTCATCAATACTGAGGTTTGCACTACTTGATGATATCTGGAGACAAAGTAAATGTGCGAATTTGTTGGTATAATAGTAGCCATTTTGGATCGTTACTATATCCTCGTGATTATTATGTCACTAACATGCTTAAGAAAATGTAAGTAAGGGGGTGTAACTAGAATCACCAAAATAAACTTTTCAAAAAAATTTAAAAAAACGAAGAATATACCCAAATATGAGAATAAATATAATACACTGCAGGGATTAACAATTTATGCAAATTAGGTATATTGTGGGTCAAAATTAATCCACCGACATTTTCTTCTCCATCCTTTCACTGATTGATCTGACGTGGTTGCCTGCTATTACCACAAAATGCCGTCGAAAATGTAATATTTCAATTTGGCTGGTCCAAAAACTACAGCACCAACAGCGACTGCATGTGAAAAGTAATTATAGCGACAACGTGAGCACACACGTTGTGTGTCTCACATTACAAACAGCACCGATAACACAAATATGTGGTTTCTGACACGTCCGCAAAAGGCGAATAGATGCAAATAATTGGATAATGTTGGGATTTGCCAAGTTGTGATTGCACATTCCCCATATTAGCCCCGCCTACAATAATTGTATTGAGGTCTTGCGCTAGAAATCTAAAATAAAGACAAACATTTAAGCTTTCGCCGCGGATTGGACCAAGGCGTTTGATCGGATCCAAACGATTTTCATATAAAAAGTGGCCGCACGAGGTCGCTGTTCGCGCTGCATTTTTACATGCATTGGCGAGGATATGCCGCCGCTTACCGTACGGACGGATAATAAATGACGAACGCCTTGACCAAGGCTAAGTGAACTGATGAAAACTGGCTAACTGGTTTTTGCATGACATCTTAAAAGGAAATGTTCATAAAACTGTATGCAAAACTACTCCTTATGTAGGACAATGTTCTTCCAATTTGTTAAAAACATAAATACTTCAGGATATAACAGAGGGTATCGTGCAGTTTTTGTCGTCATAGATGATGTATTTACCCGGAAAATAAACGTCAAATTTTGAGGAGAACACCGTTTATCCCAATTTCGTTTTTAATTAGGCTTTTATTAAAAACGTTTTAGAGAGATAGGATGCCGAACCGATGAGACGAAAGCGACATTTCATTGTTCATCTTAAAGCTAAAGATATTGTGCTCGGCATTTTCATGGCCTTACCTGGAGTCAGTGTGAATAAACTGACTTCCACATTTCTTTGTTTTTTTATTGTCCCAGCCACGTGGTAGCCATGCCAAGGTCATCTGTCACTAGATCCTAGTATGGACCATGGTACATCCACTAGAGGGGGTGTAAGTCTTGTGATCCTACTGGAAGGGTTGGAAATTGGCGGGAAAACCTAGTGTGCTTGTGCGCAATTACATAGGCTTGTGTACAAATGCATTGTTCACATAGGGATTACCTCGATCACCCCTGTGGCCAAAATGGAACTGTCAAATGGCATTGAGGAGGGTAGTGTCTGGTTTCATTGACTGTTTATAGGGCCGGAGTGATACCAGGGGTTAATCTGGGTGAATGGTGGACTTTGAGGGGCCGGGTAGCTCAAATTACATTGTGTCAATGAATGGTTCCATGCAGCCGTCTAATATCACAGCGCCAAAAATTAGCCCAGCCACGTGGTAGCCATGCCAAGGTCATCTGTCACTAGATCCTAGTATGGACCATGGTACATCCACTAGAGGGGGTGTAAGTCTTGTGATCCTACTGGAGGGGTTGGAAATTGGCGGGAAAACCTAGTGTGCTTGTGCGCAATTACATAGGCTTGTGTACAAATGCATTGTTCACATAGGGATTACCTCGATCACCCCTGTGGCCAAAATGGAACTGTCAAATGGCATTGAGGAGGGTAGTGTCTGGTTTCATTGACTGTTTATAGGGCCGGAGTGATACCAGGGGTTAATCTGGGTGAATGGTGGACTTTGAGGGCCGGGTAGCTCAAATTACATTGTGTCAATGATTGGTTCCATGCAGCCGTCTAATATCACAGCGCCAAAAATTAGCACGCGAAGGGTAAGTAGTTATCACTTATCAGACTTCAATAATAAAGACCAAAAACATAGACTCAAGAATATTCAAAAATATAATTTGCTGGCTTGACAGACTTCGAGGCCAGATCGGGCGAAGAGCCTTGCAAATCTGAAAGGACCGCGCGCAATTGTTTTTGAATACCATGTATACTTTTCAACAAAGACCACTTGCCATTGACATTTGCAAGATATTGCCATTGTGCAAGATTTTTCAAAGGGCTTGTTTCCCAACGTAGCTCATGTGATTAACCTTGTGACTCGATTTGATGAGTAAGATACCATATATATAATGTGAATTTTACAATATATTATATACTTTATAGTGAAAACATTAAACACTGTGATAGTTTAAGAAGTATTACTACTATTAATCAAAACTTCAAATAACATTGTAAGCGTTGTACGCTACTGATTAGGATAATTTAGGACCTTGTAATCTACAGAGTGGTCCTACACACATTCTACTTTTCTATCAGGGGCAGTTTTACAAAAAAATGGGGACAGATATTGACACCATTTGTAAGATGATCAAGGTGAACATTTGCACGGTTATGAAACCTTAAGCAATAAAACAGTACAACAGCTCTTTTTAAACTTCAGTTGATGCTTTATTGTATTTGTCAGTTGCGTTGTAGTATATAATAACAGCCGTCGAAAGTGATGTTGGGCAGCAAGGAGAGAGAGATAAAGAAAAAATCTCTTCAGATATTCGACACTACAAGATATTGGTGCTCTCTTAATTCCAAAGAGTTTAAATTCACTCCATTCGAGTGAAAAATTCACCCCTACAGTCAAAAACTAGGGACTAGACGTTTTAGAGTGAAATTTCTTCACTCGTAAAGATATAGTTTTCACTCGAGCTTCGTCGGAAGTGGTTCTTTCTTTAGACTTTTTCAAGAAAACATGAGAGTGATGGGTTGAAAGTTGATATGTACTTAGACCGGAATGTCTTATAGGTGAAAATTAACTTGCCGTCATGATGACGTCATCACGTGACATATGATGTCATATAAAATGAACATATTTCGAAGGCCTATACTCCTGAACTACAGGTCCGATGGGGTTGAAAGTTGGTATGTCCCTGGACCGGGATGTCTTATACATGAAAATTAACTTGACGTAATGATGACGTCATCACGTGACATATGACTTCATATAAAATAAACATATTTTGAAGGCCCATATTTACAGACTACATGTCCGATTGGGTTTAAAGTTGGTATACACCTAGACCGGGATGTGTTATAGATGAAAAATAAAATGACGTCATCATGACATCATTATGAGTCACGTGACGTCACGTTAAATGTTATCTTTGAAAATCAATATAAAATCAACCATGAGAGACCTGAAATTGATGCTTGCGAAAATTGATAATAATCCAGGGTCTTCAATTTTTAAATAACGTGCGAAATAACGTGACCCTTTCTTCCGGTTGACACCGGAAGTGCCTTGTAATTTAAAATTGGTAAAAGATGCGAACTTGATTTCAACATTCTGGAAGGAACTTATACTTGAAATTTTACATGCGACATATGTCACAAAAAGTTACCGGAACGGCCTTGTGTTTGTCCACAAACATAAATCTAGTTGTTTCTTGCTTACAATACCGCAAACCCCCTTCCCCCGCCAACATTTTTCGGAATTATGTATTTTTTTTGCAGAAATACAAATGCTTGCAACCCTCTATTCGCCTGGTTTCAATGTTGTCTGTCAATATGAATCCTTTCCATCATAGTTACGCTTACTATTTGCGTCGTGTCATCATTTCACACCCTTTTAGAGAGACCTGTTTACCCTTCCAGGTGACCCACTGTATCCCCATGTAATCATCGACTGTTGCGTTGCTGTAGTACAAGCCGTTTAGGTTGCTCTGGAACCAGTTACTGATGTCACTACCGCAGTAATTGTACCACCAGCCTCCGTGGAATTTCTCAGCGCAGTTGTCCCCGTCAAAGTCATTGTCTTTATCTGGAGTTGAGAAGTACCAATGATTTTGAAGGCGGAGCGAATCATCTGTGTGCAATCAGAAAGGAAGGATCGTCAGACCTTGTATAAGTATATCAATAGATGGCGAATGCTGCACGGACATTTGCAGGAAGGGATCCAGACTACTTACAAAATGACATTTCTTTTTAGGTACGGTCTCCTTTCTTTAGTTTGTTTTCAACGCTGCTCGTAACCCGATTGGTGGGTTTTCAATTTTTGTTACGCTACTAATTTAAATATAATCCATTGCATGTTAATTTGTGTGTTATGTTTATGGGCAAGCAGCCGAAGGAAGCATTTATTTGGGATGTGAGCAGAAACATATTATCGCCTACATATTCAAACACTCAGTAAAATTAATGTTTTTATGTCAGTCTTTTTCTCTGTAACAATGTTAGGGCTCGCCTAGTTGTACGCTCCCTGGTGAAGTGTGAGCGTGTGATTACAAACTGGGGTACGGTGTGTACCCTAATGATTCATTGGCAGTCGGTTCCAAATAATGTGATCCGGTGACTCGATTATTGCAGCTCACATTTATTTATTGGTAATTATTCAGTTATGAGTGGAAATCCGTCGATGTCAAGAGGCTCTTTGATAATCCCAGTTAGAAATGTGATCTGGTAACTCGAATATTGCAGCTCACAATTTATTTATTGGTCATTAATCAGTTTTGAGTAAAAATCCGTCGATGTCAAGAGGCTCTTTGATAATCCCAGTTAGAAATAGAAATGATCAAATTATCACTCAAAATAGTTTCTTAATACAAATTGGATCCTGGCACAGTCGATATAAAATAATTGAAAATAATCCTAATCTCAAATCTAAAGATGATTCAAATCTCGAGATATATCTCTGCAGAAACTTCAGTATCAATCTTCGTTGAAATCCTGGAAACTCTCCCTGTAAAAATCTCTCTACAAATCCTAGAAGAAATCTCTAGATCCAAATCCTCAGTATAAACTCCCCAGACCGGATCAAAAACCATGCGTTACCCTCTCTCACTCTTAAATTCCACAATGCTAACGGACCAGCGGACCCTATATATCAACGGTACAACCTGAATCAAATGCGGACAGGTGACATTCACGAACGACGATCTTGGAAGGAGATAAACTTCTCAATAACGCTAATGTTGAGCTTGATCTTTCTCAACCTTAGTCCAAAAACAACGTGGAGAGAAAGAGAGAGATGGGGGGGGGGGGCAGAGAGGGGGTGGGGGAGGAGGGGCGGGAGAGAGGGAGAGAGAGAATTAACGCGCATGCGCGACTGGCGACATCAAAATACTTCAATATTATCATGCACGATAAACTCTCAAAAAGTGTCTATAATACATAACAACAATGCAGTCATGAATCCAATATCCACAATTTTATTAATACAATCAGATAGGACTCCAGGATTATGACATCTGATAAATCACATACCGCTACAAATAGATGAGAATAGCGCAGTAAAGCCAGAATTTTCTCGTAGACAACTGTGCATGAAGAGAGGTCCCAAAGGAAAAGTACGGAAAGCAAAAGGGTATTATGTACCTGCATCTCCACTCTCGGCATTAAAGTCACCGACATAGAGCTCATAATTGCGCTCAGATGATGGGTGTATCTTGAATTTCCCATAACGAACACGGGCTTCCTCCCCATCGTACGCCCTCAGAGTGATGACCAGCTCCCACCCCCAGTTACGAGTCAGACTATGCAGCTTCTGGTTGCCCAGCCAGAACTCTCCGGTCAGATCCCCGAATCCCTCGGCGTACCCCTGCCAGGTTCGATCGAAGCTCACCGAGCCGTCCAGGCGTCTCTGAAAAACCTGTGAGAAAAGATACAAACAAGGGTATTTAGCGGCGGCGGAACAGTTTTTCAAACTGGCGGCATCTCCAAACAGGGGCACTTGCTAATGCATCTTCCATGGATACAGCAGCGTACGAGCATTCCCCCCCCCCTTTTTTTTGGGGGGGGGTACATCCATGCTGAATGTGGACATATTTTTTTTGTACTGGACACTACTTGGCCTCCGTAAAATCCAATAGTGTGGGGTCGGGATGGGGAACATCTTCCAAAATCGGGGCGCTCATCAAAGCGACCATTATTCAAACAACGCATTATCTGCCATTTTCCGGGCGCATCGTAAGGGCTCTGGGGCACGGACTTCCACTATTGCTTAGTGGTTACATAGCTTATCTCAGAACTGCTATGACCAAAGAAAACCTATTTTTAAATGTTCTATTCCTCTCAGAGCTTAATTTACAATCCATCCACCACATTTGACATGTGGCATAGAGCATGGCTTTTAAATAAAATAAGGAACTGTTGACTCACTATGTATCCTTTCCCCGACTCCGGCTCCATGTGGCAGTAGACCTGCATATTCTGGCATGCGTGCTGGATGGTATACACACCACTAGTGTTCTGGCCAGCATCCAAGATCTCTTGACAATCTGCAGGTGGCTCCGTTATGGACCAATTGCTTGATATTAAAAAGAATGAAATGTACTAATGCATATCTAAAAAAAGTGAAAAAGGGGACAGATTCCACTAAGCTGACGTATGGTGAATAATGATAATTGAAAGCACGCTGTTAAACCATCAGACACACTACAGAGGCAAATTGAAGGACTGTCCCCCAAAACCTTGTTTTGAGTAATCGACGACTGAAGTCGGATATAGTTGAAAAATCATGTCCAAATTGATATTGGTTGTTTTGTATTTTTGAGTAGTCAATGCATCCAAGATTCACACTTTGCATTTTTTTTTATGGGAAAACATACCCTTGAAGAACGTTACATCACTGCCGTTGCAATGGCGTCGCAATAGGTTTTTTGTTCAAAGCCGTTTTCTCAATGAGGTTGGCAAAGATTTATGAGACACTGTTGAAGTTCTTGCGGTATATCTTTGAAATAAACTCGGCTACAAAATAATTGGAAGGCCAATGATTTGCGCTTAAACATTATGTACTAAAAATAATCACCAAGATAACATTTTTCCCAACAAAATCAAGAAAAATTATACCAATTATACATGTTTATCGCTACATGGTGAAAAAAAAGCGTACGGAAGCCCTTTAGGGTCAGGCTCCTCTTTCTCTTCCACGGCGGTGTGTTTCTCTTTCACGGCGGTGCGTTTCTCTTTCACGGTGGTGCGTTTCTTTGTTATGGTAGCTGGCCTCGCTTTCATGAAGGGTTACTCGCGGCCTTGACTTATTTATCTCGCGGCTGCGACTCGCAGATCCATTGGAACCATGTAGATGCATCGGATTCTGTAATCCCTTAAGTTCTAAACGACACCTATGTGGAAGGATTCTAATATATGTATTGCTTATAATTACGGAAGACGGATAGTGCCATTCAATAAGGAATTTCCTGTGATCATCACAGAGCGGCTCATGTTTTGCCATGAACACTAATATTTGCATCGGTAAAATGGCGTTAAAAATGTATGTAGCATCGTTATTAATTATGGTGGTGGTAATTTGTTTTTTTCTTTTATTGATAATGGATCAAGGTATTATAGCCATGTATTTCCATTTAGGCTCAGCTAAGAGGACATTCTGTATGCACTTGCTGTAAACCATCTAATCGTCATAATGCGCCTATCAAATGTCCCCCCCCCCCGCTGTTCCAGGTCCGATGTTAAGATTTTGTCACGTTTTTTGTATGTCCAAGGATGGGGATTTTGGTCACTCAAATTACATTGTTAACATTGGCGTAATCATAGAAAGGCTATCACTAGTGCGCCCCGCGTAAGTATGTCGGGACATGGTCGGTGATTGTCACTTAAATTTTGCCTGAGGGGTGGGGATTTTGTCACTTCAAAAATGACAATCCCCACGTCTTGGACGGGGCAGCCCAGGGGAGGGGTGGGGAAAACAATTGATAGGCGCATAAGTCTTAGGAAACTGAAAAGACGCTAGCGTCAGCAACGTCTGTTTCCACGCAAACACTTGACAGACAGTCTGGATGTCGCTGCCTTCACCTTTGATCCGGTTTGTGCCACTTCCTTAAAACTTTATAACTATTGTATTAAACCAAACGAGCAAATAAGAACAATATTTTTTTGGGGGGGGGGGGTTGAAATCAACATTTTTGTATAACTCCGGTTGGTGATGCTTGAATATTTCATATTTTATATAAACTATATCATAATTTTTTTCTCATCTCCCTCCAACAATTTTTGGAATTATGTTTTTTTAATTTGCAGAAAAACACAAATACTTTAGGTTAATTTGTCTGTCAATATGAATCCCACCAATTACGGTTACGCTTACCATTTGGATCGTGTCATCATTTCACACCCTTTAAGAGAGACCTGTTTACCCTTCCAGGTGACCCACTGTATTCCCATGTAATCATCGACCGTTGCGTTGTTGTAGTACAAGCCGTTCAGATTGCTCAGGAACCAGTCACTGATGTCGCTACCGCAGCCGTCGTACCACCAGCCTCCGTGGAATTTCTCAGCGCAGTTTTCCCCGTCGTTGTCATGGTCTTCATCTCGAGTTGAGAAGCGTATAATTGTTCCACTCCCGAGTGAATCACCTGGGTGCAATCAGAAAGGGTAACAGATGCTGCATGAACATTGTCATGAAGGGACTGTTTATTAATATTACATTTGAATGGATTTCTTTCTTGTTATTTTAATGTTTGGACATGATCTGCTTTCTTTATTTATCATGGTTAGGCCAAAAAAAAATACTCGCTCTCTGGGCAGTTCGCGCGTCGATTTTAATCATGCGCGTGAACCTCCCCCCCCCCCAAATTAACACGGAAGCTACAACAGCGCCCTCTCTTGCCGCGCCTCCTCAAATGTGTGTACCAAGGACCCCCAAGAATGGGAAAATTGTACCAAGGCAAATGATAAAGGTCACCAAGGCAAATTATGGAGGACAACAATGTATAATGAGGACACAAAAAACCAAAATAGTACACACCTTGTCTGTACAAATACAAGCTTGAATAAAAAAACACCAAAAAAACAAAACGCGTCGCCGCATCAATTCAGGAACTTCGGTCTGACCAGAGACTGACTCTTTTTTCTTGGCCTGATCTAGCTTCATCTGTTCATGATTCCAATACTGGTGAAATGCTGCATAGGCATCAAACAGACTAATCAACAATTTCAACGCTGCTTTCAGCCTGCTTTATGCTTTTTCTATCGGCCGGAAATTTTCAAAATCTTCCCGTAAACCTCCCTAACTTAAAGAACGTTATGGATTTGTAACATAATCCATTGCATGTACAGCCGTGTTTATATTTGTTTGTTTATAGACAAGTGGCCGGATGAAGTATTCATCTGATATTGACGCAGTCCTAGGAACAGATTATTGTCTACAGATTCAGACATTCGTAATAATGTTTTGGGATCATTTTGATTGTAATTGGATGAAAGAAGCGCAGTTCAACCAGAATTATATCGCAGACAACAGTGCAAGACATGATGTGTGAAAGAAGTCTGAAAGTGAAGGACAATGTAAGTAGTATACCTGCATCTCCACTCTCTTCACTAAAGCCATCGACAATAAGCTTGTATGTGTACTCAGATGCAAATACGTGAAAGTATTCATAACGAATACGGGCTTCTTCCCCAGCGAACGCCCTCAGAGTGATGACCAGCTCCCGCCCCCAGTTACGAGTCAGACTGCTCAGCTTCTGGTTGCCCAGCCAGAACTCTCCGGTCAGATTCCCAAATCCATCGGCGTACTCCTGCCAGGTTCGGTTGAAGCTCACCGAGCCGTCCAGGCGTCTCTGAAACACCTGTCAGAAACGATATGAGTTACGGTAAATTTGGGACACGTTTACCACCACCGCTTTATGATTGTTTTGTGGTTGAACGTTTATAGCGAGTCAACGCTGCGCTGAACAAAATCCAAAAGTTTTCTCAACTGACGTACCTGCAGTCCAGATACACGTCGAAGCATTTTTGTGGAGTATGAAAAGACCCCAAAAAAAAACCACCAAAAATAAGTACACCTAAGAAAAATACTGGCCATTTCAGACATCAACCAGACTAACAGGTATCAGAGTCTTTCCGTAGTTAAATCTTTCATTTCTATTTTGGGAAGGACATCAGGGTGAACATTTTAGTTGCTTTAATCGCTTTGTTGTTCCGAAAAACCTATGGTTATGTTCAACTTACAGGAACGGATAAACCATTTTTAGTTTGTATGGTGCAACTTCCGGTTTCCCGTTAGCTTTAGCGCGTGTTTGTTAATTAATGTCACTGGCTCAGTATTCAACAGCACACGTATGCACGGGCGTTCCATTATTGTATAGCCATTGGATTGCTTTTCATGAGCACCAACCCCTTACAAAACAGTTCTATAGAATTCTTAAAAAAAAGTTTTATACAGTTCTATAGAATTCTACAGGCTCGCCAATTCTCTGTAGACTTTATATAGTCTATAGAAATTGTTAACTCTATAGAATTCTATAGATTTCTATAACATTTTTTTTTCTATAGACCCCAAATTTCTTTAGAAAGGTATAATTTTTATAGAGAAAAATAATTTCTATACGGAAGCATACATTTTATAGAGAAGTACATTTTTTATGGAGAAGTACATGTATATCATTTAAGAGTCATTTCGTGTAAATACTTCATATAAGTGTCCACGCTCAAAAAATCGAATTTTTTTATACTTTGTGGGATGAAAGGACTTTAGGGGCAAGTAACCAAAAGAGATTTTTATCCGATATTTTGCCCGTTGCCATGGTTACGGGCCATTATGTGTTTTGGCAATTTTTCGGCAATTTTGAGGCTGCAAAAACCCTCATTTTTTTGCATTATTTTCAAAGGTCATCAAGCCAAACTGCAAAGTAATGTCACAAAAGTAACTATATCACGACAAAGTATCAACCTTACCCTTACAAGAAAAAAATAAAAACACTTCTGAAAAATCTCCTTTATATTATTTTTAGGCCCTATAATACAGCATGTTTTTACAACTAGCAAAATTGCATTTCTTACCCCATTTTTATCCCTCCAAAATGGCACTTGCCAGGGCCATAATTTCCCTTCGGCTATGGTTAGTGCAGACATTGGTCTTTTCATATCTGGTGAGACAATTTTGGGTTATTGTATAGCCTTTGTGCAGTAGCGCTCCAAAATTGTAAATTTCACAAAAACCTTACAAAGTGTATTTTCAGTGTTTTCCTTTGTTTTGGGTATATAAACTTGTATAATTGGTATTGTTCATGAATCTAGCACATTTTCACAAACAGAATTAGACTGTGTATCATTTTTAGACCATTGGATGAATAGTAGGTAGTGTACTTCCCCCACACCTGGCTAGGCCCCGCCCACTCCCCATGTGCCACCGAATTTTGAACGTGTATGTTGCATAACGAAACAAATGTAAATAAATAATATGCAAGTGAACACTTTAGAAATAACATAGAGTTCCTTTTCACAGCCTCCCTTTCCCCTACCCCCGGGGGCATTGCTTGGGGTTGATGGTGGGGTGTGACCACCCACCAATAACTTTGCAATGCCGGTACAATCATTGTCACAAGGGCAAAACTCATGTGATTGCAAGCCGCAATGAATAATAATGGCCATATCCATTGTCCTCTGATTGAAGTGCACCATTATTCAAATAATGTCCAGTCCTTCCCCTCCCAGCTAGGCTCCGCCCTTACTTTGCCACCAAATTCAGATTGTGATTTCTGCATGTTTTTGCCTAAAGTAAATTGTAAATACCAGATATCAATTTGAAGTGAACTTTTTACGATCTACACCAACAGCCGTCTCACAGATATATAGCCCCTTCCCCTGCCACCCCCACTCCCAAAGCTCAAAGAGAACCACGCCCTCCCCAACAAGTCAACAAGTACAATTGTGTTGAGATTACATACATGCATATGGCCTTGGGGAAAGTGTAAATTGAGGAGAAGAAGGGGTGTGTATGTCGCAGGGGGGGGGGGGTGGGAAGGGTGATTTGGACACATGCATGTACGCTGTACACATTTGTTTATATTGCAAGCTACTCTGGAATTACAGTAAAAGGTGTGGTGAACAAAATGACGTTTATTTTATAATTTTCAAAACGGAAAAGATCTGTCTATTTAGAGAGCAACTAACTCTTATTTGTTTATATTGAAATACATGTACTTTAGAACAACGATCACTCCAGTGAAAGCTCAGAGAGAACACAGCATCAATTTGATTGCATGAATTTCACTCTGACTTGACTTGGCTATATTACATGTAGTAAGGGTCTGAAGTATTGTTTTAGTGGGATTGTCCTCCAAATTTGTATTTGCCTGATCAACATGAAGTTTTGTGGCACCAAATACACCCCTGTAGTGTGCTTATTATTACCATGGCAACGTTGTAAAGACATCAGTGCTCATAAACTAAAGTCAAACATACTTCCATTTTCAAGCCTATCACGGAAGTATTATTCTATGACTGTAATTCATGGCTATAATACAACAACAATACATGCTCAGTATGTAACGTGGCCGCCATTGGTGCGAGAAGCGCATGTTATTTTCACCTTTCAATCTGTACCATTTTCTTTGTTTTGAAGTACGTTTTTGATAGTTGTTACATGAATGAAATGCAGAGCATTAAATAACATCACCACAATTTTGTATATTTACATTAGTTTTGCCAATTCGGGTTGAAAACCCACACATTTGTGGAATAAAATCAGTAATTATAAGTCCCTATGGCAGCAACAATGGATGCATACAGTTGCTTGACAGGAGATGAATGTTTACACAAAAATACAGAAATTATGCCCAAAATGTTATCTAGACAAGGGTTTGGAAAATATATAAAAAAGCTCCAGTGGTAACGGCAATAGAACCAAGAATGTCATATTATAGAGTAATTGTCAACCAATATTTTCCTGCCAAATCGGTTGTAGGAAAATCGGTCAAAGTATATGCAAATCAACATGGGATCACAGTGTGCTGTACCCCTCCCTTTCAGAAAAAAAACCCAAATACCTGCCAGAAAGGGTTAAAATCTGTAAGCACTTGTGGTTCGGTGGGGAAGTTGATTTTTTTAAATTAACACATTAACAAGACATTCCATGCTTGAATACAAAAAAAACCCTGTAATTAATAAGCACCAATACATTTAGATAGCTTGCCATGTAACAATGGATGCACCACAGATGTGGCCATGTTCACTGCTGATGACAGTTTGGAAGAGACTCAAAATGTCACGCTGATTACGAAATTACGATTTTTAGAGGGCATAGCAGCACCCATAACGGTACTATATCCGACTTTATATGTGCTTGATCTGACCATATTTACACGTTCAATTCAATCAATCAATATAGAGGCCATTTTGAGTTTTCACTAGAGTGATAGTTGTTTTAAAGTACATGTATTTTAATATAAACATATGAGTTATTTGCTCTCGTAATCGCAATATCACTTCTTTGTATTTAAAAAATAATAAGATAAATGCAATTTTGTTAAAACAAATTTCAGCATCATGTACATTTCCATGTACATGTACCCCATACACACCCCCCCCCCGCGCTTTCCAGATATTCCAAACCACTCCCACGTTGACAAAAAATAGCGAAACCTACATAGTGTATGTAAATATGTGGACTTTCCGGAAGGCAATATGTAACCCTTACAATAATACATAAGCTGTACAATTCTTTGGAGGGGAGGGATAGTTGCTCATAATGAGCACTGGAGTAGGAAGAGGGATGGCAGGGGGTGGGCTGTAAGACGGGTACGCCAGTTGGTGTAGATTATGAAAGCTTCACTGGCAAATTGACATCTATTTACAATATTAATTTAGGCAAATACATGCAGAAATCAAAATCTGAATTTGGTGGCAAGGGAAGGGCGGGCCTAGCTGGGAGGGGAGGACTGGACATCATTGGAATGATGGTGCACTCAATCAGAGGACAGTGGACATGGCCATTATTCATTGCGGCTTGCAAACACATGAGTTTTGCCCATGTGACAATGATTGTACCGACAATGCCAAGTTATTGTGGGTGGTCACACCCCACCCTCAACCCCAAGCAATGCTTCCGGGGTGGGGGAAGGGGAGGCTGTGAAAAGGATTCTATGTTATTTCTAAAGTGTTTCACTTGCATATTTACATTTGTTTCGTTGTGCAA
>NW_024037069.1:2252195-2353000 GCF_015706575.1 Patiria miniata
AAAATCAATGTCAGCTGTTGTTATGTTAAACTTGTATGTACTAAAATGTACTGTATACAGATGTACATGTACACAGAGTATAATTGGTCTAATAAATTCAAGTTCTGACTCGCCAAAAATAGCGTACTGGCAATGTCTGAGACCTTCCACTAGCATAGCAGAAAAGACTCTTGCTAAAACCTTGCCCCTCTTTCAAATGATCCGAGTTGAGCCACAATAAATGCTAAGTCAGCTCTTTCTAAATGCAATTATGTTGCCAGATTTGGTTAAAAAAAAGGGCATTTTTGTAAACTTTTTTGTAAACAGAATCAAACGCAGTGCTAAGCAATGTCCAACACGTATAAAAGTGGATTTGTGAAACGCCTTTGAAAAAGTTGGACGTTTCAGACTTCAATTTGAATAACAGATTGACCAGGTGTCAGGATCTTTCTGTATATAGCTATTTTTTTATTTTATTCCTGGCTGGGGAGAATACGGAACTGGAAAACACAAATAAATCTCTTCGCTAGAAAGAATAGTTTTATCAATAGTAGGAAACAGCGACAGATAATAATATATGCAGTTGCATGGTGCAATCTTCCTACTTCTCGTTAGCTCCAGCGCGTGTTTGTTAATGTTACTGATTCACTAATTAACAGTATACACGTTTGCACCGACATTCAATTATTTTACAGTAGTTGCACTGCTTTTCTTTCAACACCGTGCCCGATACTGGAAGTTGACAGACGATTTAATTCAACAACTTTTTTGTCACTTCATATACCTGTGCGAGTTAAATTGGCAATGCACCAACGAGCCATGTTATAAATACAGCATGGTTTAGAGAAAGTAAGGAACTGTACTCACTATGAATCCTTTCCCCGACTCCGGCTCCATGCGGCAGTAGACCTGCATATTCTGGCGTTTGTGCTGGATGGTATACACACCGCTAGTTGTCTGACCAGCATCCAAGATCGCTTGGCAATCTGCAGGCGGCATCGACGGCTCATGGGTAGTGCTGACAACTAGTGTCGTGTCGGCAGGAGTCGATGCAACAGGTGTCGACCCCGGGGCAACTTTAGAAGTCGACTCTGGGCCGGTGTCAGTGACTCCGAGAGTCGACTCCACCGGTTTGCTCGCGATGCAGTTGAACCAACGGCCGATGACCTCAGCAGTCACCTCCGGTAGCATGTCCATATACAACGGTGGATCCTGTCCCTGCATCTCAGGTGCGTAGTGGTGGTAATGACCGCCTAGTCTTACCCCTGTACAGGTGCAAGGATCGCCCGGAGGCAGGACAAATCTCCCCATGCGCTGGCCGCAACTGCGTGAGCCTAGATCAATCATCAGGGTACAGACTCGGGCCGAGACCGTACTGACCACTGCATTATCAGTGAGAACAATACAGAAACTAGATTATGTTTGTGGAAAAACCCATGGCTGTTTCGGCATGTCACTTTATAGACTAATGGGATGTACATGTGCTGTAGAATGTTGCAGAAATGATAAGGACCAATAGTTTCGCAGATATCGGTATTACGAAAATGTACCTCCAATGTGACGACATTTCAAAGGTGATGACGTCATTATGATCTCATTTCAATTTTCATCTATAACACACCGTGGCTTAGGTACATATCCCATTCCCACAACCAAATTGGACAGTAGTTCTGCAGATATATGCATAGAAAAATGAACCTTTAATGCGGCGTCACATTGCAGGGGATGACGTCATCATGAGTCACTTAACAATTTATCTGTAACACATCCCTGACTTGTACATCCAAAGTTACAACCAAATCGGACTTATAGTCCTATCGATCTAAGCCTTAGAAAAAAAGCTTTTTAATGTGACGTCACATTAGATATGATGACGTAACATGACGTCACGTAAATGTGACGTTTAGGTACACACCAATTTACAAACAAATCAGACCTATAGTTCTGCAGAAAATGCACATACATTGTGACGTCAAATAAAACATGATAACGTCATCGTGACGTAACTTCAATTTTAATCTATAACGCATCCCGGTCTACAATCCTGGCCGAATCTTACTGGTCCCCCACCCTCCCCCGGCCCCCGTTCAATGTTCTCTGTCATTGCGCGGTATGTGCTCCATCAGCTGGAGAGAACAACATTGACCGGGGGAGCGGGGGAGTGGGTGACTGTTGCTAGGCTGAGGAAATGTCCCAATCATTTTGGCCGGGATTGTAGACTGTTTCCTGGCCCTACCTGTAGATATTTGTTTTCAAGTCAATGGGGTCAGGGAGCCAGACTAGCCTGTACCCTTTAAAAGCTACAGTAGCTTTAATTATGTCTTTATATATATAGGGCATGATAGGGCAGAATGCCATCCCTACTTCCTTCACAAGATTCTGTGAAGCTCATCGGCCTAGCCCTTCCCGCTATCATAAAGGAGGCACATCGGTATCGTGAACAGCTCCCCTGGTGCAATGTGGTATTCTTGTGTAATGTTGTTTTCGTGTATATTTGAAGTGGTTGTTGTTGTTTTTTTTTTTTTTTTTTTTTTTAGAATTAAGGATGAGAACGTAATGTTTACTTTATTTTTCAGTAAAATAATGTTTGATTACAGCCTGGTGAAGGACTGTTGGGAACAGCGAACGGAATAGGCATAGAGGCCTGAATAACAGTGTTACCAAACAAATCTGTAAAAAGAAATTATCGTTTCTTTTTTTTTTTTCCAAACGTCCGTATTTTGTTGAAATAGTAGTGATAGAGTTGAGAATTTGTATCTCTCCATATACAAACAGTAAAAGTCAGGCGCGGATCCACAGGGGATTCGAACCCCCTCCCCCACCCCACCCAGCTGGAACCCCCCCCCCCCCGCTCTGATACATACAAAATAGGCTAAACAATTACAAACATGATAAGATTGGATATAGAAATCAAACGGGTCTGAACCCCCCCACCCCGCCAAATTTCAAAATAGCCTACATAATAATAGTGTTCATTGTTGCGTAACGATAAGTATGTTTAGCGCACGTGTAGGCCTACTACTAACGAGACTTCCGTATACAATTGTCCAAACAAATGAAAACGGTTGACTCATTACTGCCCGAAACATCGACTTCAATTTTGTTCGTCCATGAAGCCAAAACAGATGCACACAGCAATGTTTCAGGTTTCTCCGCCTATTATTAAGACAAATTGTTTTTGAGGAGAATTTGTTCGATCAATATGACTATGCCATTATTAATGTCGCAATTTTCAATTGAAGTAAGAAACGCAGTATGCAATATTGTACCAGGCAAAAATAAAAATGTACGTTGTAATGTGTTTATTACGTTTCAAAATAATAACGTTTCTTTAATTGTGAACATTCCCCAAATATATTGTTATTCGCAAAATAGGAAAACGCAAGAAAACAAAGCCCCTCACCCTTAAAACTGGAAATACAAAATAGAAAAAACAAAGTCAAGTGGAAAACCCCAATGTACCTTAAGGATTGAATTGGACAATTCCATAACTGCCGATAATGAATATAAATGACCCGCCAAAAGTTTGGAACCCAACAGGCGGTGTCAGAGCGAGAGGGGGGGGGGTTCACATTATTTTCAGATAATTTCTATGAAAACAATTGTTTCACTGAGCTGCCCCCCCCCCCCCTTATAGGGGCCTGGGCGACTCTTGTACAGTGCTAGAATTTAAGAGTATCTGCCGGCGCGACGTCTTTCCATACCTCGTGTCAAAAAAAGTCTTACTTATGATCGTAAATAACTATATTGTTTACAATTACGAATGGAATTAAATTCCTCAATCGAAAACTTCATGAGCTTTTAAATGAAACATTGAACAAAAAAATCGGCCCATACCAAGCAATAAATTATTTAATTTTAACTTTCGAATGAAGAGCGGGACGCTCTTAATTCGTTTTGAATAGTGTGCGCAGTTTCAGAACTGGAGCGCGTCAGTTAAAGCCAACTTTCAAATCTGAGAAGAGGCCTGCAAACTCAAACAAACAAATTTATTTGTTAAAGGACATAACAGTCCTTCATATTTCGTTCGGAAAAAAAAATTTAAAAAGTTTAAAAGGCACGTGGGCTCTATACACCATCTTTTAAAAATGTCATACTTTATTTTGAAAAAATGTGTGCGTGACGATGCAGTATTTCGAAGATCTCTAAAAATGGATGCCGCTGCTTGATATTTGTTGTTCTTCCTTTTAACGACATTCTTAGCGCCGATAATACCCACCTCAGGGCAGTGTCATAGCGGGGGGAGGGGGGTTGCACAGTTGCAAATTGCAACCGGCTACAGATTTTAAAAGCGAGTCGGGAGGGGGGAGCGCGAAGGGGCCGGCGACATCATCAGAAAAAGCGAGTCACGTCAGTCGGCAGCGATGAAGAGCGCCACCTACTGTCCGAGGGCGTCCATATAAGGGCCCGCTTTTAACAGTGTCCCTATGGGTGCAATAAAGACCCAATGATAAATGGCTCCACTTCAGAAAGTCTGGAAATATACTCACAATTTACTCTCCAAGGTTTTCGAGACACACATCAAACTTAAAGCTTATTTCATGGTCTTTCTTTAACTTGATAAATTTTGAGAAAAATTTCCACCTGAATATAATCATCCCTTAAAATACAGTCCTGAAGCCCATCACCATTTTGAAAAACGGTGCCTACACTCCATTGCAATAGAGAGCGCTTTTAGGGCCCCAATTTCATCTAAATTACACAGAAATATAAGCTCACGTTCCAGTGCACGGCTCCCATCCTTATTTTGTACGAATCCTCAAGTTCATGGCCACAATGTGCTCAAATACTGAATAATTATAGGGGCATGTAAATCGTGATTTGGCAGGCGTAGGCAATTTCGGACCGATTTACTGGCCTGCACCTACAATCCTGGCCCAATCTCGCTGGGCCCCCACCCTCTCCCGGCCCCCGTTCAATCGTGTCTCTCATTGCGCGGTGTGTGCTCCATCAGCTGGGAATACATTGACCGGGTGAGCGGGGGGAGTGGTGACCGTGGCAGGCTCAAGAAGTGTCCCAACCATTTGGCCGGGATTGTAGGTACAACCAACTTCAACCCAATTGTACTGCATTTCTGTAGATACAGGCCTTCAAAATATGTACCTTGAATGTGACGTCACGTGACGTCACGTGATGATGTAAATGTTCGGCACATATCTGCAGGTGTGTGCCAAGTGTAAAGGCAATGGGATTGACTTTAGTGGCCAAAGTGCCGTGGAAAAAAATCCTGTACAAATGTTAAGGGCAAAATTACTGAAAAGCAAAATAATACCCGAAGCATGACAAGCAGGGAAATATACGCTGTTGTGTAGTTAAGGATTTCTGTATAAACTGTGCTGATATTACTGTCTGGAGTATTGGATTATTTCAAAATGCCTTTTGCGACCAAAAGTAGACTTCCCTGAATCCGAATGCCACCTGCTTTTGTAATTTTTGAAAGTTTTTCAAGGTGGAAATTAAATGCGATATTTTACGTGGGTTACGTTTGGGCTGGGTCAAAACTGCCCCAACCCCTATCCCGCAACCAGAAAGCAATAAAGTTAGTTTTATATTTGAAATTGGACATTCACATAGGTTTGTACAGCGAAAGTCCATATTTTTTTAACTCCGTGAGGAGGCGTAAGTGAGACCCCCCCCCCCCCCCCCCCCCCCGCTGTGAATCGCGCCGTCGGTTCCCTCGAGACGCCCTGACAAGTTTTTCCTGATAAGACACGGACATTGCAAATGTACGTATGTTTGTGTGACGAATGTTCATATTTTACTTGGACATTGGACATTGGACATTGCAATATGTCCATACTTTAAAGTCCATGAGAAGGCGTGATTGTGATGCCCCTACCGTAAATTGCGCCGACTTTTCCCACGAGACGCCCTGACAAGTTTGTCTGGTAAGACAAGGACATTTCAAATGTACGTAGCTTTGTATGGCGAATGACATAACAAAATGTAACTCCGGGAGGAGGCGTAATCGAGATGCACCCCCCCCCCACCCTCCCGCTGACAATCTTGCCGTCGGATCCCACCGACATTGTAAATGTCCATGGCTTTGTATGGCGAATGTCCATATTTTTAAAGTCCATGAGAAGGCGTGATTGTGATGCCCCCTACCGTAAATCGCGCCGACAGATCCCACGAGACGCCCTGACAAGTTTGTCTGGGAAGACACGGACATTGCAAATGTACGTAGGTTTGTATGGCGAATGTCCATTTTTAAATATACTTTGTCCAGCTAAACCTTTGCATATTTACCTTTTATTTGGATCAAACCTTTCATATTCATGAACATGTTTTAAGCATATCACGTTATCAAAAACGATCATCCCATTGCCAAGATTTATTTGGTGCGGAATTGCCACCATAACAGAGTGTGAAATAAAAAAAAACCGCATATTAAAATTTGAATTACGATTAGTTTTAATGATAATAATTACGCGAAGGGTGCCCAAAGGGAAACATTCCCCTAGTTCTGCTGTAGGCCGAAACATAATTTTTTCCAATTTTTATGACCCTGATCCCGATTTTCTCTCATCCTAACTCCACAAATGTTGATATACGTTTTGGACCAAGAGCAATCGATCTAGACTAGCCAATTGGCGACGAAAATATTTTGCATCTAAATAGGAGCTGTCACATAATGTCCGGTGTCTCCTAAGGTATGACCGGCTATGAAAAGAACATTTTCATTCAGATTCTAACTCTAACATTCAGTTCCGTCGGAGAAAAGTTTGGTAATTCTTTTTAGTCACCGGGTCGAGAGTATTCGTCATTACAGATCAAATCAGTCTTAGCTGTTGCCGAATGGCAGGATTTAGAGATCGAATTCGTCTTATATTACATGTAAATCAATTAGACGAAGTTGATGTCTGAATTACACGATTCGTCGTAGACGAGACGAAATTGAATACACCGGGTAAAAAACGTGTGCTCATTGTTTAAATTTGTTCGAACTAAATTTGAAATTGTCTGACAAAAGACGAAATTAAACATTGAAAGTGCACTAAATCGATGTTGCTGGACGAAATTGAATGTAAGAATCGGTGAATGAATTCGAACGAAAATGTTTTAAAGTAGCCGGGAAAACCTTTATCTTTCATGCTAAGAACGCATGCGCCAAAACCCATTTGTTTACGTTAATATGCGAACAATTTTGAGAAAATTATTTTGAACTATTTTGAAACATTTTTTGTTTCCACATAAACTGTGCGTACATTGTAATGTTTAAATTAAATGGCAAATTGTGCTACCTTTGAGCACGTTTAATGTAGGTTTTCCCGGCTATTTTTAAAACATATTTCATTCAAATTCACAAACTCTAACATTCAAATTCGTCCTAGAAACATTTCACACGCTTTTAACAAATTAGTCATTTACCATTCAATTTTAAAGTTTGGTCACCCTCTTTAGTCACAGGTTTTCCCGGCTATTTTAAAACATTTTTCATTCAGATTCACCAACTCTAACATTCCGTTCCGTCCTAGAAAAAAAATCACATGCTCTTAACAAAACCAATTTAGTCATTAGCCATTGAATTTCAAAGTTTGGTCACCCGTTTTTAGTCACCGGGTCGAGAATATTTGTCATTACAGATCAAATTCGTCCAAGCTGTTGCCGAATTGAAGCATTCGGAGATCGAATTCGTCTTGTATAAATCAATTAGACGAATTTGATTTCTGAATAACATTATTTGGCGTAGACTAGACAAATCGAATACTCGGGGACGAAAGCGTGTGCTCATTGTTATTGCTTAACCTGATTTTGAAATTGTCTGACAAAAGCCGAAATTAAACATTGGAAGTACTCAAAACCCGATGTTGATTGACGAATTTGAATATAGGTTTTCCCTGCCAATTTCCTGAAATGTTCATTCACTTCTGGAAATCGGTCGTTCAGTTTCAATTTAACGAAACTTCAATCGTTTCCATTGTCCGTGCATTCGGTTTTGAGATACAGACGGCCAATTACGTTACCTGTGCATTACGCAAGCATACCTTTTCTAAATTGAATTCAGGTACAGCTAATTTGATTGACGGTTAATGAAAAAGAAACCCCTAATTGTATCTCATGCCAATGGCGTTAAACTAAACGTGAAATAGAATGGTGAATGTTTGAAATCCCCCTCTAAAAGCGAAAAAGAAGTCTTATCAGCGAATCTGAATGGACTTAAACGAAAGGTGCTGCTCAATCACATAATTGAATGAACTGAAATGGAATCGAATGCTCTGGTAGCGCAAATGAAACGCGTGTTCAGGGAAGAGATTCTCAAATTAAGACGAAATGAATGACCGATTTTCAGAAGTGAATGGACATTTTAGGAAATTGGCCGGGAAAAACTATATTAGAAACGGTGAATTCGAAAGATAAACGTTTAAAATAGCCCGGAAATGCCTATAATAAATAAAAATCAGTCAATGTTAGTTGTTGGCTGTGAGATAAATATCTAGATAGAGCAAATAATAATAACAATAAATAATAGCAGGGATTTATAAAGCGCCTTTGCCGAAGGATTCAAAGCGCTGAAAACAAATTAATAGAAATGCCTACATACCCACAACAACGACAGCTAACGCTATAAAGGTTGATGGATTCCACCCAGGCGGCATAATGATCGCGCCCACTTCAACTCTGAAAAGAAAAATAATAAATAAAATAATTAGGGACCCATTAGTTCAATTAACAAATCTGTCCACGAGAACAACCGTCATCCTAAGGCCGGATTGCGCCCAAACAGGACCGTAGCCAACTGCAACATTCAATTTCGTTCAAGAAAATTATATATGCTTTTACGTAAACCAATTTAACCATTTTCCATTCAATTTCGAATTTGTGTTCACCCTCTTTAAACAACAGGTCGAGTATATTCGTCAATACCGATCAAATTCGTGTAGGCTGTTGCCGAATGGCAGCTTTCAGCGATCGAATTCGTCTGATCGAAATGTAAATTAGTCTGGTGACAGCAGTTTGTAAATTTGTTAAGAAACACGGAAAGAAAATAAGTAAAGCATTTTTCTGAATAGCGGCCTAAATGTAGGTTTTCCGGGTATTTTAAAACATTTCTCATTCAAATTCACCAACTCTAACATTCAATTTCGTCCGAGAAAAGTTTCACACGCTTTTAACAAAAACAATTTAGTCATTTACCATTCAATTTCAAAGTTTGGTCAGCGTCTTTAGTCACCGGGTCGCGAATGTTCATCATTACACATCAAATTCGTTTAAGCTGTTGCCGAATGACAACATTCAGATATCAAATTCGTCTTGTAAAATCATTTAGACGAATTTGATTTCTGAATAACAAGGTTTGGCGTAGACGAGACGAAATCAAATACTCCGGGACGAAAAAGCACATTGTTTGAATTTGCTTGAACTGAATTTGAAATTTTCTGACAAAGACGAAATTAAAAATTTGAAGTGCAGTAATTCAATGTTGATGGACGAATTCGAATAGTATAGGTTTTCCCGGCAAATTTCCTATTTTTTCTAATCAGTTTCATTATCAGCCATTCAATTTCGCGTGAGTTTTGCACATGTGGTCACATTGGGGTTTCTTTTTCATTTCGGGTTCATTCAATTTAATTTTTAGGCAGCCAAGATTTTGCTGTGAATGTTTGTATTCATTTTCGGGCAGCCTATTTCGTTTTGGTGCATTCACGACTTAACTTATAGCAGTCGTAAATTAAGTCTTTGCAACCTTTTGACGGTTGATGCATTCAAATTAGCGAACATCTGTGCGCTTATAACGTATAACCATGCTTTTCGTTTCTTATTCGTTGATGGGCAATCGCTTTCATCGTTTGGTCATTTAAATTAGTAACCTTTTTTAATCGATATATTTTTCCTATTTTCCTCCGAGGTTCATTCCCCCCCCCCAAAAAAAACCCTTGATGACTGTAAAATTTACAATGTTACAAATAAACTGATATGAGGGAAACAAGATGTAACGAAATAATTAACTGAAAAGGACTAAGATAATTTGTTTTTCACTGTTTATCTTTTCTACTTGTTTCAACGTTTGAGCAAGACGTGCAAGACATCGGGACACGTTATATGTTTGGCAATGATTGTACCATTGGAAACACTTCTCTTGTGTTATTTCTTACATGTTTTCTAGCGTATTTCTGACCGAACGCTTACTGTATTCAAAGTGCCCATGCAAAGTTAGTTTTCAATGCAAACATTGAAAATACATCTTTGTGTCACATTTAACATTATTTGCAAGTTTTATTTTCCATTTTGAGGGGTGTTTTGGTGCCTTCTCTGTTTTTATGCTAATGCAAAGTTTCGTATTCAATAAAAAACCTATGATGGCATTCCGGGCATGATTAATGTTACATAGCTATTTTAGCACAAAAAGTTGCTAGAATTTTGGATATTTTGCTGTCAGAATTTTTTTATTTTTGGTGATTCTATGATGTTTCAATACATGGCAGTAAGCCAATGAGCAACTCTTTCTCACATATGTTTTCAATTAGCAAATTTTGGATGAATAATTGAAAAGAAAAACCTATAAACTGAACATTGTCTTCCTGAAATGACATCACAGTAACAACGCGCTCATACGTAGTCCAGAAAAGCATGGACACTTTTAAATGTTTAAAGAAGTGCACTTTTGCAATGAGATTAAACAACAAAATGTTGTCACTAAATGTGTATTTTCCTTACTTTTCACAGTAGTGAAGAGTTGCACAAAAACAATTCTGAGAACAATTCTTTGCACATACCCTTTAATTAAGAAAGAAAGGTATCTATGGATAGAAGACATCAAATATGATTTTAATACGCTAAGGAATACGGACACGTACATGAGGTCTTAAAAGACGTTTGACAAAATGTGAAATATGTTTGCCCATTAATGAAAACGAATGCCCGATCAACCCCTTACTGCTGGTTTAGACAAAATTGAATGAACAACGCGATACTTTTAATATGAATGCATCTTTGATAGGGATGAGTGAAGCTAAAAGGCGATAGAATGCTCGGATAGTGAAATTGAATGATTCTTTTTGATTGTCGAATGCCCATTTGCGTGATCTTTCAATTTCAATCTAAATCGAATGAGCCAGGCGTTAAATTGAATGAAAACTTGGTGAAAGTGGCCGGGAAAACATATAGTAATGTTGAATTTAAATGATAAACGTTTTAAAATAGCCAGGAAAACCTATATTATCTGCCATCTATAAGATATCACTTTAAAGTATGACAAACTGTAACAAAATTATGATTAAATTGTGTAGCATTAGACGAATTTGATTTCTAAATAACAAGATTTGGCGTATAGAGGAGACGAAATCGAATACACTGGGACGAAAACATGTGATTGTTGTTTGAATTTCCATTGACTAGATTTAAAGTTGTCTGACAAAGGACGAAATTAAACACTAAAAGTGCAATTAGTCGATGTTGGAACAATTTCAATGTTAACATCGGTGAATTCGAAGAAAAACTCTTAAAAAGCTGGGAAATCTATATTTAAAACGTAAAACAGTACCAATGTCGAATTTGGTGCGTGTCGTTCATTGTCGTTCATTGGAAGCAAGATGCGATGGAGAAAACCACTCCCTCTTTTTTTTTTTGTGCCGAAATCTCAGAAATTCTTTTGAGATATCCAGGAGGATGCGTTAGGTAACAATAATGCAGAGTTTGTATTTTGGTATAGGTACACTGGGACAAGCATTACATTCACTGTGTGGACTTCCGAACAAAAGATGTCCACATCAACCAGGTAGAAAACAGGTTTAGAGGCTTTTTTTAGATTAGGTTTATCCGTGGGAAAATGAAAAGAAACACTATAGTGGGATCATAGAAAAAAAATGGGTTGAAAGAGTTTTCACAGTTTGAGAAAATTGATTTTTGTTTCCCACTAGTTTTTCTTAAAGGGAACATGAAATAAAATTTTGATTGCATTTTTTTTGCTTAAATCAATAAAGGATGATGTTCTTAACAATATTTTGTGTATGGCGGTGTTTATTTTCTAAGATAAATGGGGGAAAATAATTTGTAAACATGTTTGGTCAAACTACTCCGCCCCACAAAGGGAAGCTTCATTAACATAAAACTTCGCGAGGGGTATGACGTGAGTGGAGGCAGAGACTTGCCGCGCTGCGGGGGCACCGGCATTGCGGCGTGCATCATAATACATGTACATATACATTGCGGCACTGAAAGTTTTTCTGGTGTTTCGTTCGGAATCGAGGAGAAATAACACCCGATTTTCGGCCATGCCGACAAGGTGTGTGGCTGCTGGGTGTAGCAAAACTACCAAGGATGGAGTAAGCCTTCATTTCCAGTAAATCCGAAATATCGGAGCATTTGGAGAGCCAAAGTGAAGGTAAATACCAGAGCAAAGTGGTCCGGTCCCAGTGAGTTCGCTGCCATCTGCGCTGCACTTTGAGCCGTCGTGCTTCGATGCTGGTCTTTACAGCAACTTGGGCATGCCCCTAAAAAAACATCGAGTCAGTGTCTGAATCATTAGAACTCAGATTCGAATCGGACGAATCTGTACCATTTTCATCGGATTCGCTAAGGAAAGAAGAGGACGGTCTTCGGAACTTTTACGGTCATGACGGTCGTCGTGTTCATTCGACAACGGTGGCACCGTGGCACGTCCACGTGTACTGTACATATCCCATGTAGACACATTCGTACGTGTGCATATAATGCCACGTACGGGTACGCGGCGGCTGCACATACACACAGCACAGTAGCTTCGCTAATCCGTCTCGTACCCAGACGTCATTTACGGGCCCTGGATTTCTCTGCCTTTGTTTATGTCATGAACAGCGCCCTCATTTGGAGTTGCCGCGAAAATCAAAAAGGGGGGGTTCAATTTTGGACGGCAAATTACCACACTAAACGTACACCAGAACCAGTTCTGCTTTTATTTCACATTTAATACAAATAAATGAATGTATATATAAAATAAAATACGTTATGAAAATTTTGGACTGCATGTTTCCTTTAACTACACGCAAACAAAAGAATGTTCACACTAGGTATGTAAAACAAACAAACTATGCAGGGTATGATGGTGTTCGATATCCATCCCCTCTCTTGCTATACGGGCTTGTCAAGTCAGTTTAAAGATGTGTAAATATGTTTTTCCCAA
Organism: Patiria miniata; assembly: GCF_015706575.1. Taxonomy (NCBI): domain Eukaryota; kingdom Metazoa; phylum Echinodermata; class Asteroidea; order Valvatida; family Asterinidae; genus Patiria; species Patiria miniata. Next base: position 2,265,277 of record NW_024037069.1, read on the forward strand.
AGGAATGTCAAGCACGCGGTGTTGTTTTTGTAATTGCAATTAATGAGAAGTCGATACATCGAGGTGGGCTAATATCAATGAAAATTTGGAGGAACGAAAGGAGATGACAATTATTACTCTATGTATGTTTGTTGTTGTTGGGTTTTTTTTTTTGCATTTTTTTGTCCTTGCCCATTCTCTTCGGTTAGTATGCTACGATCGACATTCCAGCAAAATTTGCATTACCCGTACACTTTAACAGGTTCGATTTTATAAAAATATTTCAACACTATGTTTTATTCCAAACTACCCCCCCCCCCCAAAAAAAAAAATCTCTTCTGACCGGCCTGATGAGCAGACTAAATGACAGGGGCAGGGAATGGGCCACTAGGGAGGCTTTCCTACAGACTTGTGCACACAATTTTTCAAACTTAAATGTTCCCTAACCCAATATTGTCATTTTCCCACGAATTTCGGTATGTTTACTAATTAGACCACGAGTAACAAATACAACTTAATTGCAACGATACAATTTTGCCTCTAATGGGGGCTGTGCCATTAGGGTCGGACAGTTATGTGTCTCCCTAATGACCGGTGTCTCCCTATTATCGAAGAAATTACGATAACGTGTCTCCCTAATGGTACATTTTGTAATATAGACCTTTTTAGTAATATAAGATCATTATAATGTGCGCATGCGCATAAAGGGTATTGAGACAAGAAGCGAAAGTAGTCCATTGAAAATGTACGGAAATACAAACATTCTGGTCATTTTTGTTCTCAGCTTATCCAGGACTTGTCGCTTTATTTCTTGAGAAAAACCTCTAAGATCGTCACTGGTAACATAGGTTTTCCTGGCTATTTTAAAATGTTTATCATTCAAATTTACCGTTTCTCATATAGGTTTTCCCGGCCAATTTCCTAAAATGTTCACTCACTTCTGAAAATCGGTGATTCGTTTTCGTCTGAATTTGAATGACGTCTTCAATCCCATTTCAATTCAACGAAAGTTCAATCGTTTTCGTTGGCCGTGCATTCGGTTTTGAGAAGAAGACAGCCAATTACGTTACCTGCAGCATTCATTTACGCAAGCAAACCTTTTCGCGCAGAGATCTGGCATGCAATTCGTGAATGTGCCGTCAAAAGTACATTTTTCTCATTTAAAATAGCAGACTCCATCAAAGAACATTAAACTAAAAGTAAAATAGAATGACCAATGTTTGAAATCGCCCTCTAAAGTGAAAAGGAAGTCTTGTAAACGAATCGGAATGTGCTGCTCAATCACTTAATTGACTGAACTGAAATGGAATCAAATGCTCTGGTAGTGAAAATAAAACGCGTGTTCAGAGCGATTCTTAAATTAAGACGAAAATGAATGACCGATATTCAGAAGTGAATGAACATTTTAGGAAATTGGCCGGGAAAACATTTATTCAAATTCGTCCATCAACATCAATTTGGTTCACTTCCAATGTTTAATTTTGTCTCCGTGTCAGACAATTTCAACTTCAGCTCAAGCGAATCCAAACGATGAACACACGTTTTTTGTCGCAGAATATTCGATTTCCTCTTTTGAAAGACGAAATTTAACACTGAAAGTGCACTAAATCGATGTTGCTTTACAAATTTGAATATAATAATTGGTGAATTCGAACTACAAATGTTTTAAATAGCCGAGAAAACTTATATAAACATATTACAGTGCTTCGTGATCAAAAACCTGTCCATGGTTTTCACTGTTTCCTCGAAAAGAGTAACATCTGCAGAGCTGAAACTTCAACAGGATAGGTTTCGAACAGTTTTTTTTTTTTCATTTTGTATGGGGCAATCTTTGAAAACGAAAACAATAAATATCTTTGCCTTTAAAAAAACTGCTGTCATTTCGACTAAAAACAACTCAACTGCAGCTCAACATGGAGGAGCAGGGATATACATCACCGGGGAACATGGGCGTCACCAGAATGTTTTTCTAGAGGGGGCCAAATAATATTTTTCCCAAGAAAATTCATGTATTTCTTAACATATCCTCGATTTATCAGTTTTAGAGGGGGGCAGGGACATCCCCCAACCCATTAAATTTACACCAATATGACTTTGCGCCTCTTGTTATTTTTTTTTCCTTCCTTCCTTTTTTTTCTTTGTGTTTTTGTTTTTGTTTGCCCCCCCCCCCCCCGCGACGCCCATGCTAGGGAAGGGGATGGGCAAGGCTAAGTTGTCAGCAGTCAGCACATTCAACAACCGAACGCCCAGCCGGTTAGGTAACGAACTGAGATTTGCAAAGTATTGGTGAATAATGAATAAATAGTTATCACAAAAGTGGTCTCCAGAATGCCTTTTTCCTTAGCAATTCTGAAAGAGCTGGCAGTCTTCCCGGCGAGTCAAAATGTCAAAATAAATATGAAATATTTCTATAACTAACCATTGGTTGATTTCTTTTCGTTCAATGTCTAATGTTAAGGAGAATGCCTTCTTTTTACATCCAGCAAAATGGCAATTTGCAATTGTAAGACCAAAAGAAATGTCCCACATGAGCCTTAAAGAAGTACAGACAGTGCATCTTTAAATCCAGAACAAAAAGTTCCCCTAAATTTATAGTTATTTTCATTATTGCCCAGAAATATATGAAAATTTGTTCCTTTTCATGTCATTGCCAACTTATACCCTGGAAATAGTCCAGAATAATTATGGAATTCATCAGCAGTCATTTTAACAAAAGTGACTGCCAAAATATAAGATTCTTTGACTCACCGATTTGGAGCACCGAGAATCCAGCGAATCCTCCAGGGGTTGAATCCGTTTTCGTCCGGCAGAGATCTGCTGACACTAACCACTAGGCTCCAGAGATAAAAGATCGGTTCTAGAATTCGCAACGGAGCTTTAACACCAATCGCCACGTTCCTCCCGCTGTCTGACTTCCCCGGATAAACGCAGAAGAATAGAAGGATGGGCTTCTGCGCTTTGCTATACATGTATATGATTTCCAGTTTGCTCTTTCTGCTGATTGTATTAACTTGTTTTGGGTGGTTTCCATGGTAAAATGCCATTCACCGCCAAAAAAAAAAGATTCTATATTCAAAGTAATGATAATGCTAATTGAATCACATGGTGGCCCTGATGCGATTGGTTTCCTGTTGCGACGTAGCTATTTTGTGCTAAATAAATCGACAAGCTCGCATAGACTTGTTCTGAAGTCGACATACGGCTAAGGTTTGTCCGTATCAGTCGGCGCAACACACGGCGGAGACGAATGTACAGACTTATTAACCAAGTACCGACTTGAAATTACTCCAACTCCGCTGTACTGTCACTGGTTTACCGGAAATGGCAAAACGATTTTCTTTTCTAACCAGTTTATACTTTAAATATATTATTATATATATTAACAAAATGTTGGCGTCTTCTACCATGCAAGGGCTTACTTATGCGTAGCGGCGTAGCAAGTATTGTAACGCACGCCTCCCATAAAAAAAATCGTCGATTCCCTCTCCCTTCCTCTGCATGTGTTAGTCCCTTAAATGACCATGGCTAACGGGTTTAACAGGAATTGGGAGCCCCCCCCCATAACACTCCCCCCCCCCCCCCACACACACACACACACACCCACCCATACTTGTTTCACATGACTAGTGTGGACTTTCCATTGCTTTCGTGTAGTTAAGAAAAACCAGTGAAAAAACTCATTTTTCTCAAACTGTGAAAACTCTTTCAACCCAATTTTTTTTCTATGATTCCCTTTAGTGTTTCTCTTCATTCTGCTACAGATAAACCTAACCCAAAAATGCCTCTAAACCTGTTTTCCAGAAATGGGGAAACACTGTGTGGACGTGGGGCAAGTCCACACAACGTCGGTGCTACCTACATTATGTGGACGTCTTTTGTTCGGAAGTCCACACTGCGTATGTAAGACAAGCTCACCCACCCACCCACCCACCCACCCACCCACCCACACGCACACACACGCACACACATGTTTACGTTATATACCAAGGGTGGACATTGGGACCTTGGTTTCGTGTAGTTAAGAAAAACCAGTGAAAAAAAACTAATTTTCCTCAAACTGTGAAAACTCATTCAACCCAATTTTTTTTCTATGATCCCCCTTATGATGCCCAAGTCCACATGATAAGTCCCTTATGATGCCCAAGTCCACACAACGTCTCCTCTACCTGGTTTATGTGGATCTCTTTTGTTCGGAAGTCCACACAGTGAATGTAATGCCTACCCACACATCCACATACACCCCAACTCCCCATCCCCATCCCATTCCCTCGTCCCCTCCCCCATGGTGGAAACCCTTGCTCTGCCGCTGCTTATGTGCACAAACAGATCCGCCCTGCGAGTAGACTATAGATCCCAATACCGATTCCCATAGGAGGCAGGAACCAGTCTGCCATGCGAAAAACGGAATGCAGTCATAATTACTGGGCTACGGGCTTTAATTACACATGTGTATATGGCAGCTTATATCATATATAATCCAGATAGTCAAAACTATTAACTTTTGGCTTGATGACTGGTCTTTATAGTAGTGACAAATGTTACATGACATCAAATGGTTTGTGACAACCTAAAACAACATCGGCTGCTATCATATATTATGCAATGGAACTGCGGAATCTACACAAAGACAGAAAACCATTAACTGCTAGCTTGCTCAGTCATTTTTGCTATCGCTCGTTAATAGTCGTCACAGCAATTTACCATGTTTGCCTCCCCCACCCCCACCCCCCTACAAAAAAGTGCAGAATTAGGAAAGGAAAAGATAGAATTGGGATCAAGTCTTGTCGCTCAAAACAAAATCCCTTGGACTATCTGTGGGAGAAAACTGTAGAAATTCTGACGTAATTAGAATGCTGAATCGGGCTTAAAATTGAAACCCCCTCAAAAAAACTAATTTAATAAAGAAACATCTTTTCCAAATATTTGGTTTTCACGTTAAGCAGTTTGTAATTATAAAAAGTGGTTATGCCTGATATGATGAGCAACAATTTGAGCTGTGCTATCATACATATCGTAGTAACTGCGGGAATCTACACAAAGAAACAAAACAATTATCCGTCTGCTTGTGGCCTCGTTTTCAATCTTACCAAATGTCAATGATTTTTTTTTTTATGGAAACAGTGAAAATGTTCAATTAATCCATAGTGATGTCACCTTTTTTCGAATATTATTATTATTATTTTTTTTGTACTTTAGCCTTTTGGGTAGGTAGTTGAGAGGTGTTGAATTTTTATTGCATTTTCAATCTCTAATTAAACACAACTGTTTACACTTACAAAGGTGGGCTATTCAGGTAGATTATCGATTTTTACATTAAATGCCCGGCCAATATGCAATGAAGTAAACAATATAAAGAAGATACAAGATTTAGTGTGTTGCACAAGTAGCCAAAACTCACTTTAAAGTTTCAAATGTAGAATTTTGTTCAACTCGTGAGGGATAAATTATAGACATTATTTTTCATTAAACGGACCTGTTCGTAATTCGTATATCCGAAATTTGTTTCGAATTAAGAACTCTCCGTGATACAAACAACTGTTGGTAAATAGTGCTCTCAATAATTACCGTAACTATAGAAGGAGCTTTTGTTTGGCACGCGATGCCCACGACTTTCAATAGCGTTTCTTTACACTTAGTTTTGATATTGACTGCAAAACTGGTCTCATATCAGACACGTGCGTGTAATGAAATGACTAATAAGACGTTTCAAAACAAAACTGTATTAAGTGATCAGTGGTGGAATGTTGAGATGAATACTGAAAAGGTTTTAGAATCCACCTTAGGTTTACACTTTATCTTTTTTTGATGTTCTCGTACAAAAGTAATTACATGTGTTCCCGGTTTGATTGTTCTGGTGGGGAGGGTCCGAAGAACCACCTCGAGTTCAGCATGGAACCGTTATTGAGCTGTCCATTTTTAATCTTAAGAAATGTCCACTTTTTTGAATAGAAAAAGATCAACCCCTCACACCAGGTTTGCTATGAGCTTTGGTATTTCGCCATTTTGACAGTCGATTTGCCTGATGTGAACACACCATTAAAGCACCCGACATACATAATGTAGTAACTGCGGTAATCGACACAAAGAAACAAAACAATTATCCGTCTGCCTGTGGCCTCGTTTTCAGTCTCTCCAAATGTTAATAGGTTTCTGATAAAAACAGACCGATTAATCATTGGTGATGTCATTTTTTTTTTTTTTTTGATTTTTTTTTTACCATCTGAAGGTTTTTAATTGCACGTTATTTCTTGTGCCCTTTTCTTTTTAATTCGATATAATTGTTTTTTTTTTAAACACAAACTGTTTACTGTCTTTACAAAAATAGTACAAGGATTTACCTTTATTTTGTATCATTTTTGTTAAACAGTTGCCTGTACTCTTGGTTACACCTCTATGTTCTGACACCCCTGTGTTCCGACTGCACATATTCCTATTCCTAACCCTATATAACACAATCTTATGTATGGGTTGCCCAAACATGGGGGTGTCGGAAGATAGGGGTGTTGGAACATGGGACAGTCATCGTTTTATCACATTTAAGGCAAAAACAGTTGTAAAATGACAATGTTATAATCTTAGAAAAAGAAGACAGGGTACAATTTTGAGGGATTGTTTTCTCCGCAACTCTTAATACGTTTATCTGGAACTTAGAACATGCACTTTATTATAAATATGTGCTTTGTAACAACAGTTTAAATTACTCATAACACAGGATCAAGGATAAATTGGCCAGGATTGATCATTTTCCCCTTTGAAAAAAAAAAGTGTACTGCTCATATTTCAACCAGATTGAATTTCCTGTGCTAAAATTTGGACTATCTTTACATAAAATGCTTCAATTTGCGACCGATCAATAAACCTTGGACATTCCTATTTTTTTAGTAGAATCCATATATCTATTTCGTGATAACCTTCTGGAGACGTATTCATCTATGGAAATTGACCTGTGGTGACGTATACAATATTTTGTTCCCTATTGTGCACATGTCTCCAAAGGTTACCGTATAACAGATCACAAAAAAAATACCTGCAAGGAAGAATTTGTGTGCACTATGAACGGCGAATTATCATAATGTCATCATTGGGGAGAAGGAGCCGGGAATGACACGGGGCATAACAGCTTGGAAAATTGGAAAAGCAGAATGGGTGAGAGGAGGCGGGAGGGGGGGGGGGACTGGAGGGGGGGGTTGTTGGACGCCATACGACTCCACGAGCGCTGTTCACACGGCCTGCAAGTGGTGAGGGGAGGGGGAGAGGGAAGGGGGACGGGGGTTGTCCCCACACACCCCCTTCCCGGGATTAACGCCGACTGCGGTACAGAGGCATTGTTGCATAATATCACCAACATTGAAACGATAACTACTTTATCTGACAATAATATACATCTGGAGAAAAGATTTCACGATTTCGTAACATTTATTGAATTGAATGAATACTATTGAATAAAACCGAACCGATTAAATTGAATGATTAAAATTATTGAATGAACAAGCACATACACATTTTATTAACACACACAATTTTTGTTAAAGCTATAGTCCATCATTTGCAACCATCCGAAAAAGTAAATGGCGTATTATTGTTGAAAAACATACTTGTTTAAAATATAGTAAGTGGACTAAACTCCCTGTGAAATTAATCTTTCAGGCAAGGTTTCATTTTGAAGTAATCAACGAAAGAAGGTCTTTACCAGTGGTGTGTCTTAAGACACACTGTAGGATTTTTTTTTGTTATTAGACGCAGCGCGCGCAAGCATTGGCACGACGCACAGGCGCGCACGGTTGCTAAAATTCGTCGGATCACTGCGCGACATCGCGTATAGCTGCAATTCAAAACAATTCAAAACATGATTCAACAACTTTTGATTTGAAATTGAGATCCTAGAATGCTGTTTTTCTCGAAATATACAGCTGAAGCTGAGCTGAAACTTCATCAGGTTAGTTGTTCAGTATCCTTCATTATATTTTGAACACTTTTGTTGCTTCAAACGAACAAAATGCACAAATGATGGACTTTATCTTTAAACACTCAAGAAATATATATAATCTGAAAGATAATACCAATGCCGCATAGACTTCTGTTCCATCGTTCTTTTCAAAGGGTTCATGAAATGATTTTTCCGAGAAACACATTTTTGGCTTCTTCTTACTCTTCTTAAATGTATGAAACTAAATGACATCCCTTTTAGGTGTATTTTATTCAAAAGTGCATTTCTTTAAACATCTAAAGTTTTCTAAGCTTTTGGAACAACTGAGGGCGCTGTTGCCGCAATGTCATTTCATGGAGACACCGTTCAGTCTAAGGGAGTTGTGTACAAATGTGAACCCTAACATCTGCTCATTGATAACATTTATGAGAAAGGTTTGCTCATTGGCTTACTGCCATGTACTAACACAACAACGAATCACCGAAGAAAAGAACACTTTCAACAGCGAAATATCCAAAATTCTGGCAACTTTGTGTGCACAAACCAATTGCAACATGAAGGGTTCTGCCTGATATGACATCACGCTTTTGCTCATTGAAATTTGCACTAGCATAAAAAACAATAAGGCACCAAAATAACCTTGAAAAACGGCAAAATAAAAAAAATGAAAATAAGGTATAATGGGACACAAAGGTGCATTTTTAAGAGTTACATTAAACAAAACAATACATTTCATGGGCTCTTTAAAAGAGAAACAAATATTTAATTTTCGATCTTGCTTTTCACTGTATCGTAGTTTAGGGAATTTTCCAGTAAATCCACCTTGTACATTTGATCAAAGTAACTTTGTGAAACGGGGTTTGAGCCAGCGGCCCCCAGATTACGGTTCCAGTGCTCTACCAACTGAGCTATCCAGCCCTATGTTGGCGGCTCCCCATTGTGTCACTGTCCGTGTGCAATACCCCAATTTACAAAGCCAGCAACATTAGCAATACTGCAAACCCAGAAAATAGAAAATTGGGATGACTCAGAGATGATACGGCTTTGAATTACAAAATTGATGTTCAAATAAGCAACACAGCGAAACTGACTGGGTGCATTTTAATTACTTTACATTTGAACAAGAAAGGGCTTTGAAGCTTCGACCAGTGGATTGCCATTAAGCGGATTTCGTTTTACTCCCAAAGTATGTTTTTCAACACTGACAACGCATTACAAGTTCCGTCTAAAGTGCGGTACAACTTCAAAACGGTATTTACATATTGATCGAATTCAGTCACTTATGAGAAACCCATCATCCATGAGCCAATGACATATATAAATCATTTCTAAATTAAACATGTAATTTAAAGGCCAACAGTGAATACTTTCTTAATAATATTGCGCTCTGAATGATTATTATTGTTAAAATGATTAGTAAAACACTTAAAAGCAGATTAAAATCTCTTGTTCTACTCGACAAAAGTCACATTTTTACGACGTCACACTTATTATAAATAAGGATTTACTTTTTCGCAAGACTTTGCTAACTATCTTTATAACATTTAATATGAAATGGTAAATGTGAAAGGTAATGTACAACTTTGAATTTGGCTGTAATTTTGGGGTAAGTATTTCATAGCAAGTATCATTCCACTGGCCTGTTTAAAGATTCGTGTTTATAGATACCGGAGAAAACAAAAACAAGTAAACAAAATGCTGTTCTTTCAGTCGGATATCTTAACCCTACGCTTCAACTGAATCGGGACATATTATAGACGTCAGGGAATTATCAGGTCAAAGAACTACACTAGCTGGCATATGTCCATGAAAAAGGTATCTTACTTGTGTCCGTTGCAATTGGGTTGGTGTTGAAAGAAAGTGGTTTTTTTCAACGATGGTTGGCCTAACCATTGTTGGAAAGTAATGAAAATTTCCACTCTTCTTAACAATGACAGCGTACCAGGTGCAATGATTTATTATTTACTTACAGCCTACTACGGTGATTCATAATAAATTGGTAGTTTCACTCTTTCGATGCTTGCAAATGTTGTACATTACCTTAGAATGCACGTCAACAAAAATAATTTTACATCTCAACTACAGTCGTATTTCAAGATCTATGTGACACGATATTTAATTAATTTCACATCTATCATGAATTCATCCCTATTAGAAGCTGGGCCACATTGGCCTGTTTTCGGTCACGTGATCAACTGCGGCGCATTTGGGAATCCAAATCTATGTCCCCTATCGTCGCAAAAGGCTTTGTTTAATTTTCATCTTTTTTTCAGCATGATTATCGTACTTTTGGGAGCTCGTTTGTTAAAGTCGTGTACATTAGGAAAGCTAAATAAGTATAAATCCTCACATCAATTTGCAATTGGAGCCCCACAAATTCGGTGCCGGTTACTGACTGAGCAGATGTAATAATGGCGCAAGTACACAACATGTTACTTTTTCAAAATATGTTTGACAACAAATGAGACTACCACCTTTAGTGGTAGCCACAGTTCAGCCAAATGATGCCATTCATGAGTCGCCTAAACTATTTTTGGGGGAAACTTAGGCCTACCAGCCCCAAATTGTGTCTGATATTGTACACCTGTGTGTTTAAAGTTTGGTTATTATAGGTTTCCCGGCCATTTTAACAGATTTTTCATTCAAATTCAACATCTCTGTCATTCAATTTCGTCCACGAAAATTTCACACGCTTTCAAAAAATCAATTTAGTCTTTTCTGTTCAATTTTAGAGTTTGGTCACCCTCTTTAGTAAACGGCTCGACAATATTCGTCATTACACATCAAATTCGTCTTAGCTGTTGCCGGATGGCAGCATTCAGAGATCGGATTCGTCTTGTATAAATCAATTAGTCGAATTTGATTTCTGAATAACAAGATTTGGCGTAGATGAGACGAAATCGAATACTCCGGGTCGAAAACGGGTGCTTATTGTGTGAATTTGCTGAAACTGAATTTGAAATTGTCTGACAGAAGACGAAATTAAGCATTGGAAGTGCTCTAAATCGATGTTGCTAGACGTATTTGAATATAATATTCCGTCCTTTCGAACGAAAATGATTTAAAATAGCCGAGAAACCTTTATTATTTGGTAGTCACCCGAAATCTGGACACTAGGATCATTGCGTAGCAAAGATAATGCGGGACAATTACTAGGTCACTGGCGATAAAGGTTAACTGAGATCAATAACATAGGTTTTCCCAGCCATTTTAAAGCATGTTTCCCTCAAATTTACCGACTCTAACATTACATTTCGTCCGAGAAAAGTTTCATACGCTTGTAACAAAACATAGTTAGTCATTTACCATTCGATTTCATAGTTTGGTCACTCTCTTAAGTCACCGGACCGAGAATATTCGTCATTACAGATCAAGTCTAAGTCTAAGCTGTTACCGAATGGCAGCATGCAGAGATCAAATTCGTCATACATAAATCAATGAGACGAATTTGATTTCTGACTAACAAGGTTTAGCGTAGACGAGACGCAATTGAAAACAAAAACGTGTGCTCCTTGTTTGAATTTGCTTGAACTGAATTCAAAAGTGTCTGACAAAAGACGAAATTAAACATCTGAAGTGCACTAAATCGATGTTGATAGACGAATTTGAATATAGGTTACGTTGAATTTGAATGATAAACGTTTTAAAATAGCCAGGAGAACCTATGTATGTACTTCACATGCGCAAAATGTACATGCTCTGATGTATTTCGTGAAACCTAGATGCATTGACCCAAGGGTGGGACGACACACTTTTTTCTTCAAATAGTGGAGAGCAAAGCTCATGTGGGGGCCATTAAAGGTCAACTACGAATTCACCTGAAAAGTTCTTGAGTTATCCTTTGGTTGGGGTTGGGAGAATCATGATGAGAACAAAATAAAAATCTAGAATCTCTAGAAATCGTTTGGAAAATCGGCCCAGAAATGTGTAAATTACCATGCATAAATAACCAAAATAAACTGGTTCTGACAGGGTTGATAACATGTAAATGCACACAATACAATCTACAACAATCACACTCGATTAAACTGAATTAATTATATATAACTATGTACAATGAGCGATGCTTCAAAACCCCAGGGGCGGATCCAGAAATTTTCGCGTTGGCGGGGGGGGGGGGGGGGGGGGGGGATGGGGGGGGGGGTTCATCAGCCAAAAAAAATCTGAAAAGGTACACAGCTTTTTTTCCGGGCACTTGGCCCCGTACATTCAAAAACTGGGTGCGGGGGGGGGGGGGGGCTGGTATCATATTTCAATAGGGGACGCTGTTCAAATTCGACGATTATTAACACTAGATTACATAATGGTGCACCGTATTTTGAACAGGCGGACACTATATAATTTTTGGGGGTGTGGGGGGGGGGGGGGGTTCGACTTATTTTTTAGGAATTTGTGTGATTTTTTTTTTTGAACAGAGCTGAGGGATCCGCGCCTGAACACTGGGAATTTTTTTGTCCTGCAACCATGTATTGTTCTTATCGCAAACAAACGTGTGGTGAAGCAGATATAAACATGTGGTGTAAAATTGCATTGCCGAGGGAAAAATGACCTAGGCCGGAGGCGAGGGCTATTATAGCCGCCTAATCGGGTTTAAACATCATTACTTTTTAAACCTTTTCAGTCTAAATGTACCGAAGGTTAAACAAAAAATGATAACTTTTCTATGGCAGGCATTCTTGACATTTAATCAAAATAGAGAGATATCTCTATTAGGAATAGAGATATCTCTGTTCGGACGTATACAAAGTTAACATGTAATCCCTGTAATGAAGATATTTCTAAAGAGATATCTATATTTTTGGATTAAATGTCAAGAATGCTAGCCATACTCTTTAAAACAGCATGAACTTTTTAGCATGGATATGACACCCTATCCGTGTAAGCCCCTCGTTACCTGTCCTACGGTCTCTTCAGTCAAGTCAACCAAGCTCCCCCCCCCCCCCCGATTGGACAAGAACCACAGATCGGAATCCCGAGGCTGGACGTGTGACAGGATGCCGTTCGTGATCGTCACGCCACCCCCTCATCGGTTAACAGAGCAACTTGGCCTCTAACAATGTCTTCATTTCACTGGGCATTCACGTACGTATGCATTGGCCAATACTTGATGCTTGAAAAAAATTGTATTATATTCGTTTACTTTATTTGTAGTCTTACTCTGATTTTGATTGACTTTGAATCATAATTCATAAATACCTCAGACAGTTTAGCTATTCCTATTGGTCGAGAGCCCGTCACGTGGCCGGTATTAAACGGATGATAAAGACATGGCTAGCTGGTCTTAAACACTTTTCCAGTGTCACAATAAAATGTGGACTCCTAAAAATCCAGTGCCTCTTACCGTTTCATTGGTTGAACGTTCACAATCCTCACGTAGGCATGCGCAACACTACAAGCGAGTCAGAATTTTATAGTTCTAAATTCAAAACGCAACGCCTCAGGTGCGTTCTGCGTGACATCGCGCAGAACATGTTACGCGCGCGTCAATCTCCATAAAAGGGTTGTTTACATCTTACTCGCCAGCTGAACACTCCATTATTTTGCTAGAGGGATGTTTCAAAAGCATGAAGTGAACTTGTTGAACAAAATCGGGATTTTTTGAACGAATTATTTGAAATTTTTTTACGGATAAGGTATTTATGAATGGGAATAAATATGTGCTCGGTCGGTATTTATCACTCGTTTAATACCGCTTAGAGTCTGGGTGCTGATAATTACCCTCGCCTCCGGCTCGGGTAATTATCAGCACCCAGACTCTAAGCGGTATTAAACGAGTGATAAAAACCTCCGGAGCACACATTTATTCCCTTATTAAAAGTCGTGCACATTCATGTTTATAATTTGAAATCATTGTTTCCCCGCCTCTTTAAATGCTGATTGTTAAGTGTATCCCCTCCTTTTATGGCTTGTCGTTTGTTCTTCCCATTTCATTTTATATTTAGCTGCCGTTTGTGACGTACTGAGCTTTTGGTTTGGTGCGTCCACAGGTAACAAGTGCTTAAAGTTATTATCGCTTGATAAAAACAAGAATATATGATTTTACAAGATTATTGCTTGCTACAATCAAGGATACCATGATAAAATCAGAAACAAAAAAAAATAACAGTGTAGGATTCCGCTAAGCTCTTTTTAGGGTTAATATTGATGTTATGATAGACATCAAATTCACTGAATCAACATGCACTGAAACTCAATATTATTATTCACAAATCAAGTGGAGCTATTAAGAATCGCTACGAAGCTAAAAGTCCCATTTTTAAAGTATATTTCCCGTAAAGCCGTTTCAAATATTATATGCATATTCCCGTTCAGCCTTTATTAATATGACTATCGGTCAGAAACTGCGCTTCATGATTTCTGTATTTTTGCAACACTTACACAATTGCTGACTTCGCAACAGAGGTTGACTGATTAACCCGTGGTTAGTGGTTAACCACATTGGTTAACGGACTCAATTTACGTTTACTTCTCTATCAGAGTTCAGCTAAACAGAAACAGTTAAGCTGGATGTGAGCCTGCACCTCAGGAAACCGTACCAGTGCAGTACCGGGTACCGATTGAAATGTTGGCTTCCCATTCAGGTTATATGTACTCTGCGTTCTCTCCAACAAATGTATTGCTTTCTGCTAACAAATGTTCACCTTTGTATGTATATTCAGGGAAAATTGCCTCTTTTTGCAAGAAGACTGGTACCCGATCCCTACATTATTATCGTTAATATAAACTGGCTGGAACCAGTCTACCCTGTGAAAACTAAATAAGTGTCAGCCTGCAAATATTTTGAACTTTGCGGAAAACTTATACTAGAATTAAAGTGGCTGATTTGTTTTTTCGATCGACATTTTAATTCAAGTGGTTAATTGTATCTATTGTTATACCCAAAACAAGTTGTACTACCCCCAAAGCGAATTAAAAACGCAATCTATTATACAGCGTTGAACAAAAATATCATGACAGTATCTTTGTTAATTCATGTCTTTTTGAAAAAGTGAGAAAAAAATTAGCTTTCCCTTTGCTGATATACTAGTAATATTTCTTAACGTTGCGCTACTGCATTTTTTTAAATACCACCTTTATCTTTCACGCTGTCATTTTTTTAGCCAAAAAAACTTTTAAGTTTATTTTCTCTATCGAAAAACTCTGAGGTGAGGCCCGGCGACCCCTCTATCCGCTTAGTTTCATTTTTGTCTTTGAATATGATTGATTTTTTCGATCACCTGTTACGGTTTGGGTTTGCGTCGTGTCATCATTTCGGACCCTTCGAGAGAGACCTGATTACTCTTCCATGTAACCCACTGTATCCCCATGTAATCATCGACTGTTGCGTTGTTGTAGTACAAGCCGTTCAGGTTGCTGAATTTGTCGCCATGGCACCTCTTGTACCACCAGCCTCCGTGGAATTTCTGAGCGCAATTGTCCCCGGAGGAGTCGTTGTCAGCATCTCGGGTTGAGAAGTATTTGTTCTTGTGATCGCTTAGTGAATCACCTGCACGCATGAAAAAGAACCATTGAGAGATGAGTGAATCACCTGTGTGCATAAGAATGCACAGCCCGTTCAATGTGGTCCATGTGTGTGTTTTTACGGTTTTACTGTATTTGGAGAAACACTTTTCTTATTTAATTTAGTGCCTTTTCATTCAATTGTTTCACGCATATACCACTGTATGTTTCAATTTTCTGTATCGTTGGTATTTGAATTTGTATGTGTAAACCGAGAAGTAGAATTTCATGCTGGCATAATGAATGAATAAATTGAATTGAATTGAATTGAATTGAATGCTGCATGACGAATGCTGAATGAATATTTTCACAAAGGGACTACTTATAACAACAACATTTGAGCGGTTTCCTTTCTTTAATTTCATTTTTTAGACTTGGGCTCCTCTCTTCATGTTTTATTTAGTTACACATGGTATCTGCATTAAATCATGACGAAATTACTGATGAGATGCTACATGGACATCAAAAACACTATTCAACAGTTCAACGGTGCTTCCAATCCGCTTCATGAGCATCCATGGGCGGGAAATTGTAACGAGTTTCCCGTGAACCTCCCTGAATACATTTTTGTTTTACGCTACTGATTTTGGTCATTGTGTTAATTGAACATACGAGTTAACGTACAATCGAATGAATGAATGGTTAAAGCCGGACGGAGGAGCCACAGACTATTATAAAACAATCAGTAATAAGGTATTAGGTTGTTTTTTTTTTGAGTAACTGGATGAAAGCAGCGCAATTTAATTAGAATTATATCGTAGGCAACAATACAAGACATGTTGTGTTAACGGAGAGGTCTTTAATGAAACTGAACGTGCAGCATTTATGTACCTGCATTTCCGCTCTCCTCACGGAAGTCCTCGACATAAAGCTTGTGATGTTTATCAGACGTAGATGGGTGTATTTTGAATTTCTCATAACGAACACGTGCCTCCTCCCCACCGTACGCCCTCAGAGTAATGACCAGCTCCCAACACCCGTTACCAGTCAGACTATGCAGCTTCTCGTTACCCAGCCAGAACTCTCCGGTCAGATTCCCGAACCCTTTGGAGTACTCCTGCCAGGTTCGGTCGAAGCTCACCGAGCCGTCCTGGCGTCTCTGAAACACCTGACCAACAAAAATATATTATAAACGGTAATAAACACTTTCTTTGTTATTGAAAAACAGCTGAGTCAGCTCTTTTTAAATGCAATTATGTTGCCAGATTCGGTAAAACAAATCATTTTTGCAAACTTGTTGTAAACAGAATCAAACGCTGTGCTAAGCCATGTCCAACACATATTAAAATGGATTTGTGAAGCACCTCTGAAAAAGTTGGACAGTTCATCAATTTGAAAACAGATTGACCAGTTGTCGGGATCTGTCTGTAGCTATATTTCATTTATTTTACGCTTGGGGAGAATATGGAGCTGGAAAACCCAAACATATCTCTTCTCTAGAATTTCAGATATTTGTAAAATGAATAGTAGCAATAACAGACACAGGTATATTTGCAGTTGCATGGTGCAACTTATCACTTCTCGTTTTAGCTCCAGCGCGTGTTCGTTAATGTTACTGCTTCACTAATTAACAATATATACGTTTGCACGGACATTTCATTATTTTACAGTGGTTTAGATCGCTTTTCATTCGCAGCGCAACACCGTGCTTGGTATTGGAAGTTGAAAGGTTTCGTTCAACAAGTTTTTTGTCACTTCATATACCTCTGCGAGTTATTGGCAATGCATCACCGAGCCATGTTATAAATACAGCATGGTTTTGAGGAAGGAACTTTACTCACTATGTATCCCTCTCCCGACTCTGGCTCCGTGCGACAGTAGACCTGCATATTCTGGCCTGCGTGCCGGATGGTATACACACCGCTAGTGTTCTGACCAGCATCCAAGATCTCTTGACAATCTGCAGGCAGTTCTGTCGGCTCAGGGGTGGTGCTGACAACTGGTGTTGTGTCGGCAGGAGTCGATTCGACATGTGGCGACCCCGGGCAACTTTAGGAGTCGACCCTTGGGCACTTGTGGTGACCCTGGGAGTTGGTTCTTGGGTATCCTTCGTGACTGCAGAAACTGCAGAATTGGACCCAGGGGCATCACTGGTGACTTTAGGGGTCGATTTTTTAGCAATTGTGGTCACCCCTGGCGTCGACACTGATCAGGAAAAAAACATATTATGGAGCTGAATGTTAGTGACCCATTCAGCAGAATGCGCTTCACCAACACAATTTGAAATCTCAAAGATTGCTCAAAGTTGAATCTATGCTTTGAGAACCTTCTCTTATCATCTCCGTTAAAATTGTGATAATAAGTAACTCAAATAAAAGGAACAAATATTTAATTAAGGTATGATAGCGCACACAGACCTGGCAAATGACAAAATGGTACTGCAGACATATGAATCCGTAGCGTGGATATTTGGGTCGATTTTTTTTTGGGGGGGGGGGGCAGTTATATTCCCTCCTCTCGCTAACCATAAACCTGACTAGCCCGTATTCTCTTAATTTTGGTAGCAGTTGGAAGCATCAAATGCCATTAAGTCCAGACACTATATTTTTCCCTGTCCCATTTTTAAGTTCTGGCAGGGATATTTTACATGTCACTTAGTGGTAGGTTGGTCGGTCGGTCAGACGGTCTCTCGGTAGGTCTCTCCCCCGAAAATTAACCAGAAACGGTTTCCCATAAAATATTACTACCAATTGACCAAATATAAATACCAAATACAAATTGACCAAAAATTGACCAAATGCAATGCCGTCATCAGTAAATGGACTCTTGGCGAAAGTTTTCGGAACACCTTTGTCTTGATCGATGAGCATGTGCGTCTATTTTGCAAATGAAGCGACACATTCCGGGACCAAGGGCGGATCCCGAACACAAAGTTTTGGTCCCCCAATAAGTGGTTCCCAATAATGACGGCGTGGGGTTTTCGGGGCCCGCATAAGGGGCCCGAAAAAATTGTTGGATTCTAGATGCACTGCGGTGCGATCTGAGGCTATTTCTGACCACTTAACCAAATCTTTTGGAGGAAAGGATGGTGGTGTACGCAGTGCCTGCCTTTATTGCAACGCCACGTAAAAAACAAAAATTGTGTTCGTTTTTTATTTTGTAGGGGGAGGGGGAGCATGGCCCCCTGTTGCCCCCCCCCCCCCGATCCGCCCTTGTCCGCGACCGGGCCGCGAATTTTTTTTCCCATATACATCCACATACATGATGTTTAGCGCCCTCTACAATACTTTTATGATTCCCACGCAGGTATATAAAAAAAATGCTCACGTTTAGGTGATTAGTGCGATAGCTCCAAGATTCGTCCGTGATTCTCCACAACGAGATTGCGGGTTCGAATCACGGTTTTGTACCTGAAATTTTTTTTTCTACTCTAACCTCTCACTTTTTTTTTCATAGTGAAATAAAGTCTGAATTTAAATACGTTCGAATTCATTTTCTTTTCCTAATTTTATATTTGTCTCTCATGTTTTTAGAAAAGTAAAATCCAAAACGTCATAGAGTAGGCCTACACCCATATGCAGATTCGTTTAGGAAGCAAAAATTCGTGACCGGGCCAGAGCTTATTGTGCACTAGTGCTTGTTTTCATGCACTTACCCCATATATGCACTTTTTTTGTTTGGCCCGCAACGTTTATGAATTTGATTACTCAACTAATGTGTGATAGTCTTTCTGTTACACTTTTATGTCTATCGAAAACTGCTTGCTGAAAATGAACACTTACTTCCAAAAGTTGGAAGAGCACGCGCAAAAAAACCCCAGGATTTATACCTAAACAAAAGAATACAAAAATATCACGTTCAATGAAGCAATACTGCAGTTTTATTTCCATCTAAAAGGACCGGTTTACGTCTGTTTAGTATCCAAAATACCTTTGTCACACCCCACATTTGCTCACCAATAAGTATTCCCCATTCAAAAATGGTGACCATAAGATAAAATAGTTCGCGACTTCATTCATTTGTCCTACTCACCTCTCGGACTATCATTCGAGACTACGTCTCCCTTCGTTGCCACGCAATGATAGAATCCGGCAAGTCCGTTCGCGAGGATGTCCTTCAGGTGACAGATGTCGATGAATCGTGCGCCGTCAGGCCTCGGCGGCGCATAGGCGTTGTGACCGCCCAGTCTGACTTCCGTGCACGTACACGGATCTATAGCTGGCAGGACGAGCTTGATCCTGCCGCCATCGGCTGGGTCTGGTTCCGTGACGAGAACACATACCCTGGCAGACACCGAGGTGAATGCTGCAAGACATTAAATTATATAGACCCATATATATATATATAGACCCATATATGGTGCGGCATATCCCCAACATTCGAAAGGATTGTGCAAATTGTGATAAAAGCATGAAACTTCGCATGTTAGTTCTTCATGCCATGAAGACAATTTTCAGATATAGAAGCATTTCACATTTGACCTCTGGTGACCTTTAGAGGTCAATTCACTTGACATACACTATTCCTAACTTTTGTTCTTCAAAACCTCTTTTTCCTATGCCCCAAGTCTATGTGATAGGTCTTCATACGATAAAAATATTATATAACTGACATACAGATCCTAGTCATTTAAATGGTCGAACTCACATCATGTGACATTCGTTATTGCTCCTATTCACGCCGCGGCTCAAAAAGTACTATCCGCCCATGGGGAATGGGAAATACTATTCAACAGTTAGGATCATGACGCGGTATTTGTGTGCAAATGCATGCTGGTAAGCGCGTTCAGCGTTGCGCGTAGCGCGTATTGTTCTAAAGAGCCAGCGCTACAGCGTTGGGTTCAAACAATTTCGTGAAGGGGTGGTTTGGAAGAGCGAAATATATTTTCCTCCAGTTTTGTATTGAAAAAAAAAAGTTCAAATATTTCAAATGACAAGGATCTATATGTCAGTTATATAAAACAATATTGAGTGGCTTTAAATTGTGAAATGGGAGGAATATTATCGCTCGGTAAAATCTGGACTTTTCCAGTTCACTCGGCTTCGCCTCGTGAAATGGAAAAGTCCAGATTTTACCTTGCGATAATATTCCTCCCATTCCACGCTGATCCACTCAATATTTGTATAATGATCATATGTGAGAACAAATCATATCCGACCTCTGGTGACCTTTAAGAGGTTAATGACCTTTGTAAACCTGTTTATAGCTATTTGTTTAATTTATTCTTTAAACTCCATCATTTTTCACCACTCATGTCTAAATGAAAGGCGTTCGTGCTATAAAAAGAATGTTCATGTGTCATTTCATTTTCAACCTCCGGTGACCTTACGAGAGGTCATGACAGCTGTAAACCATAGCCTACCTATGGATAGTGATAAGATGTACACAATTGTAAATGTCATTGCTTTCATGACCCGAGTCTTAAAATTTACTCGTTGTGCCATGAATTTTTTTTTTAGATGTGGGGACATCATAATAATTATTGATACCCTAGGAGAGGTCAACGAACTTAGTTGCCGTTATTTATCATAACTATTCGTCAAAGCGTTAGTGCCAAAGACGGAATTGCATCTCTAAGGTTACAGTCAAGTTATTAATTCAGACCCCACAAACAATTTTGAGGTGAACTCTGATCTCGTTTCTCCTTCTTTTATTGGCAGACGCAATATGTTGAGATTGGAATAGAAATCTGTGGGTCTGTTTTGTAATGAAATAATGTACATATGTCAAGCAATATTCACTCTTGTGTACTTATTACACCCTTCTGTATCCAGATGGACTTGAATAGCCACGTTTTAACCTTTTTACCAAGCCCATTGGTCACTGTTAGATAGTGATGCTTGTCCGATGTGCCGCTTATATTATTTCAAGTCTGCGCCTGTCCTTATGAAAATGAAAATAGAGATCAGAAGTCATGCAAAAAACAATTCGGGGTCTTACTTCATGACTCGTTGACTTCGGTTATGAAAAAAATGGTATTGGGAAGATTAAACGTGATAAATAACGGCAATCGGAGTATAAACAGTTCATTGACCTCGCCAAGGTCATCAGAGGTCAAATATGTAATGTCTACATATGCGAAAATTCATATCATGGCAAGACAACCCAAAAATTAGATAAGGGTAATATGAAGTCGTGTTTTGAATAGTTAATGCTCTTCACATCTTCAAAAAGGGTACGCAAAGTTCAATGACCTCTCCAATTCTATCAGAGATCAGATATACGATTCCCTACATTTTATTTTCATAGCATGAGCCACTTAACATTAAGACTTGGGTCTTGAAAAAAATGGGTTTAAAAGGTTATAAGCGTATGAACAAAGGTCATTTACCTCTGGAAGTTCATTAGAGGTCAAGTGTGAAATTTTTCCACATTTGGTCGTTATTTACATTGTATGAAAACTATGCATAGACTTACGTCGTATAAAAGTGAAATGAAATGGTCACCAGAGATCAGCTATGAAATGCTTCCATAGCTGAATTTTTATTTGTTTATGGTATGAAGACCTCACATGCCAAGTTTCATGCTTTTTTCACAAATTGCATAATTCTGTCCCTATGCCGAACCAATAGAACCGAATTTCATGCAAATTCATTATCAAAAGGTTCATTGTTTATCCTGCCGAAAAAACAAGTTTATATAATGTTAATTGCATTCAGATTCTTCAAAGTAAGGAGCGAGTCTTTTAATATTGAAGAATGAAATGTCCGTTAGTCTGTACACATTTTGCACATTTCCTCATTCTCATATTTTTTTCTGTAGTGGGATACGCTCAAGTCGTATTTTCCCCTACGAAATTAAGACCAGTTCATTCACGACATCAATTATCGATTTTGTGTCATGGTCACCCGTCCGTTACTCTAACGGATTTGCTTTGCATTAAAAATTCGCGTAAAGTTTGAGCCGGCCTTAAGATGTCTTTTGTGAATTCATTTTATACATCATGATTCTTGGCATAGACAGACCCCCAACAAATTTGCCCGGGAAGGGTGACGATGTACGTAAAGCAGCGGGTACCGCATTAACTATTGCAGCATTCACTCGGGAGGTAACACACTGAGTATACAGTATTTATACGTCGGTGAAGGACAAAACCTAATTTGATTTACATCACCCCGACGCAAAATTCCATCTTATGAAAGATGACATGTTGATCATCACTTTTTCTGTGCAGCTTAAATGCATATGAGAGTTCTGAGTATTTGTGGGGGGGGGGGGGAAATGAAGTATATGCATTTGCCACTAGTTTCTATGGGAATTTGAATACAAGGTTGCACCCTGAAAGACACTGGAGAGACACTGTGGTCCGTCCATTCACGAGATGTACATGAATGATAGAGTCTCATGAATCCGGTTGTAAAGGGTGCTAATTCGGGGACAAACGAACCCCATCTTCAACTTCAAATCAGTTTAAGTTTTTGCAAAATTCCAACTGCAATTACATGTACATTTGTCATTTCATTCAATTTCGGCAGAGAGAGAAGCATGTGTTTGATCAATAACACATTTCGTTAGTTAAGACACATCGTCATATTTCTGCATTCAAAGTCATGGTTCTAGCTTGGCGTACATAGACATAGATCCCATCAAAGCGGATCAAGATGGGTCACGATGTACATCTAACAATTACAAAATCTACCTACATACCCACAACGATGACAGCTAACGCTAAGGTTGATGGACTCCACCCAGGCGGCATAATGATCGCGCCCACTTCAACTCTGAAAAGGAAATTAAAAAATTTTAATAGGGACCATTATTTCAATTAACAAGTCTGTCTACTGATAGAAAAGTGAGCTAGAAGACAATCGTCATCCCAATCGTCATCCCAAGACAAGACAATCGTCATCCCAAGGCTGAATTTGACCCAGCCTAGCCCAGCCTGTAGTCTTTGTAATAGACCACGGCAAATGTCTTGGCCTATTTCGCGTGAGCGGATTCGCTGATTACTTGGGCAAGACCCGCCTCTTGACCTCCTAGATTTTGACCAATCAGCGGGCGCCTTCTATAGCCCTAACAGTCCTGAATCCTCCAATTTTAATACGATTTTGCACACACCCTAGGGAGTTAGGGATATCGAGTCTTCGGTCATTCACCCGTTGCACGTCACATAGGCAATTGTTTAAAAATAAACGTGTATCATGTTACGCGAGATGCGGCCGGTTGTTGTTTTATACAAAGCACTGCATTTGATTTGACCAATCAAACCATTTAGTCCTGATTATGGAATGTAATGACATCACGATTTAGTAAAATCGACCCCGATTGGCTGGCGCGCGGCTTGCATAAATTCGCATGTCAGCTAGGAGATGTCAGACTTTGTCCAGAATTTGGCTCCGTGGATCACGGGTGATACTCAGACTACCTGACGTGAGGGTCAGCCGTTTATTTTGAAATGGAATTTGAATCTGTACCAATTTGATGACGGAATTAGGCAGGCTTTTCTGCTGAAAAAAACCTTAACAACGAAAACACATGTACCCTGGACGAATTTTGGGATCTTCGTTCGACAACTATCCCCTATATTGTAAATTCACTTTGAAATCGTGCAATAGTTTTTTTGTGTGTACTCAGGAAATCTACTCACATGTATTTTCGCCCTGTTGTAAGTGGTGTTGCTGAAAGTGATTATGCGATAAATAAATCCAGGCCGAATTTTTGGTGGATGCTCCATTCAAAAGTTCATAACTTTACAAAAAGGAATTTATTTTCGGGAAGAAGCCCCAAAATAGCACGAGGAATGCATTTGTAACATTTCTGATTCTCTTCGGAACCGTCTTTCTGTAACATTCGTCTCAAAAACGTTTCTCAAGTTGACAATTTGCAAACACCAGAGCCAATAATGTCATTCATTCTTTACGTTTCCTTTTTTGATATTTAATGGTTAAGAAATAACAACATTACACTGTTAAACACAGCTACAGTCGTGCCATCAGGCCTTGAATTCAGTATGAATTTGAACTTGAATTTGAACCACATTGTTTGTTTTTCTTCATTATTTTTTTATTAAATAACATATGAAAGTAATCATTTTAAACAAATTGACCTATACAAGATATAACTTTTATAAAGCACGATTTTGGAATTGACAAGCAACTCGGCTGTTCAGACCCGAAAAAAGACTACCAACTTTATCATTGTTTGGCCATTCACGTGTTGAATACTGAGAGACAACAGTATAATTGAACGAATTGTCAGCAACTGCGTCTTGAAACATAAATCTATTCCTCGTAATAAATTAGCCAGTAAAGCATGTGAACTAGACTCTCTGGCTGATAGGAGAAGAGAGCACTGTGTGAATTTTGCCCAAGGCTTGGTACATAACATCCGAACAGATTCAATTATGCCTCCTACCAGACAGGAGAGTCATGGGAGAACCCTTCGTATAATAGCCAATATTTTTCATCCTTGCCAACTCGAACTAGTCGCTTTCATAACAGCTCCATCCCCTTTTTTACTAGAATTTTAAACAATTAAGCCAGATGGAATTCACCTGGTGGGGGGGGGGGGGTGATATTTAACTTAATCATGTCTGTGTCTTCGGTTTGTATGAGTTTTGTGAATGAGTATTTATTTACTCTTTTTATTTTTTTTGTGTTACAGTTTTGTAATGTACATGTACACTCTTAATTTATATTTGAATGGTCGGGCACAACCCGACCACTCTTTGGATCTGTTACGATTAATCTTTCTTTCTTTCTTTCTTTCTTTCTTTTTTTCGTACAGCACGTTTCCGCGGGTTTTCTCCTGAACGGTTTATGATAGGAACTTGTAACTTTCAATATATATATCGACCCTCATCCTTAGTGGTGCATATTACTCTGGCGTCATGATTACGTCATCGGGTGTCAAATTACAAGCGATTTTAGGTGGAAAAGTGACCAATTACTTTCACCTATAACTCTTGAACTAAATAATCAATGATGTTTGTATTGTGCAGAGAGATAGGCCATTAATTGCTTAACATATTTTGTTGTGTACGTAAACTCGCTTGACCTTACGGGTCTACCAGAAGGTCAAAGTTAGGTGAATTCAAAATGAAGACGTTAGCCTGACATCAAAACAAAGCAAAATTTCTTCCAAACGGTTCACAGTATGATCACAAAACCTTGTGTGAACTTTTTATTATTAAAAGCGGCATCCTTGCGACGCGTGTCTGTTGCTAGCCGTGCAGGCCGTGCAAGTTCGTGTAACTTATCCCCGTTTTCTTCTGTTATGGTGCCATCTCCTTGGAGATTGTAAGATCAGATACATGAAATGACGGGAAAAGTGCAGATGTCAGTCGCAGCCTGACTGTAATTTTATTCCCTGACAGACTGCAGATCACAATTTGTCTGTTTTAATCGGGTTGGCGCAGAAGTTCTTCCTTGCCTTTCACCTCCATGGCCCGAGTTCAATTCCTGGACAGGTCCACATGTGGATTGGGTTTTCAGTCTTCCTATGGGGCTGCCGTTCAAATCGGACTATCATGGACAGTATCGGACAAAATGCGGTGCTTTTTAATCCGGCAAATTTGCCGACGGGGCTGATGTTGCCGACAAGACAACGATTTTGCCGACAAAAACGATTAAGGGGGGAGGGGGAGAAGGTCATATCCTCCATGCCCCCCTCCCCCTTCTAGGGATGCTCGTGACCAGAATTTTTTTTTTTCTTGTGGAGTCGTCATGATCTTAAAACAGAATTTATGTCTACGGGCTTTTTAACATGAACTTTTATATTGGAGAAAAAAACCTGAAAACTAGGGAAGCTCCTTCGTCTTTGTTTAAAACATTTCACTTCCCACTGCCTGCCAATTAAGTTATCACAATGCGCTCTACAAAGTAAAGGCGCACAACAGCGTGAAGTCATGCCTGAGAGCCTTCACAGATGTCACATAAAAGTAATACATGTAATTGGACATTGTCACCACTACATGTATGATGCCCCATTACCACATGCGTGACAATGCCAAAAGATGCCACCGGTAAATTTAATTAACTTGGAGCAATAACCGACCCCCGCACAAATTAGCCTGGAACATTAAATTCCGGTGTCTCAAAGAACACAACAAATCTCCCAATTACTGCAGTATACCCATTCATGATTGTTTTTGCAAATTTAGCCCCCCGATCGCCTCATTCCTGGGCTGGTGCTGCACTTTTTATAGCGGCAATGAATAATAATTGCCTTATATTGAACTTGTACCTCATGTTGCAAAATCTAGGCATCAGTACTGAAATTGTTTTAATGGTGTCCAGAGGCCCCTGAAAATAGAAGGTATTATGAGAAATTTCATAAAACGCCGGAACATATTGGGCCAGAAGTTCAAATTCAGAGAGTGACCTATTCAAAAATATTCCTTGCAATCAACCCTAGTGTCACAAGAGTTTTATAGCATAACTTCTGAAACAAGTTCCTCCCAACACTTAAGCAAAACTTTCCGCAAATCCAGATCTTTCTTGAAAAAAAAATGGCAGTTTCTCATGATATAGATTTTGTCCAGATTGGACCCAAGACATTAAAGGCACTGCACGTGAAATTACTTAAATTAGGTACTGAAGAAATAATGGTTGGTATGGGACATCGCCGTGGCTATTTGCAGTTTGACCCAATTTTTAAAACCAGGTTCACTGAATTAATCTGAGGAGATGAATGTAGGTGCAATGCCAACTTAGATAAGAACCAACAAACTTCAAAGAAAAAAAACAAGCGCTTCAGTTTCGGACCAAAAATCACCCACAGGGGATCAGCGGGAAGATTAGCTTCCTTCTGTGTGTCAGCAGGATTTGACAAACTACCGGACGGATTTTTCCCTTCAAAAAGCATCCTCGATTACTCTGTGTCGGCACCGAACAGTTTGCCAATTTGGTCTGGCGGTACTGACGGCAGTGTAAATGGCTGCCTGGAGGGATTTCTTGACATTACCATGTTACGAAGATGTTATAAATTTTGTTACGTCATCATGACGTCATCAGGTATCAAATTACAACCGATTTAGGGGCAAATTTTGACATAATAGTTTGCGTTATATCTTTTGAACTAAATAGAGTATCGTGTTCGTTTTTTCGTGAGGTTGTAGACTATGCCGTGAGAAACATTTTGTGTTCCCAGACACAAAACCTCTTGACTTTCATACTTCCGGTGTTACCGAAAAGGCAATAAAAACTGAATATAATTTAAAAGCGGAAGCATTTTACTACAGACTCATATATTATAAAAGTGTTTAGTGAGGAATGCCAGACACACAAAAAAAACAGTGTGATGACGTCATCATCCGAAAGGGCGCCCCTAGCGGCACATAAAATATTGTTTCTATTCTTTACTTTTAAAACCATGGTTTCAAATTTTACCAAAACGACCCTTGATATTCTTTGATTAACCACAGATAACTTGACAAGGTTTCAAACTCATGACGTCATCAGACTGAAAGTTACTTTTATGAGAATTTGCCAACGATCATATTTGAGTGGTCGGGCACAACCCGACCACTGTCTAGAATTGTTCTCATAAATCTTCTTTGTTTTGTTCTTTCTTCTTTTTTTCCGGACAATACTTCTCCGCGGGTTTTCTCCTAAACTGTTCATGATATGAACTTGTAACTTTCAGTATACATCGACCCTCATCCAAAGTGGTGCATATTACTCTGACGTCATGATGACGTCATCGGGTGTCAAATTACAAGCGATTTTACATGAAAAAAGGTTCAATTACTTTCACCCATAACTCTTGAACAAAATAACCAGTGTTGTTTATATTTTGTAATCAGATAGACCATGAATTGATACACATTTCTTTTCGTGTACGTGAACTCACTTGACCCTTTCTTTCGGGTCAACCGGAAGATTAAAGTTATGTGAATTCAAAATGAAGACTTGAGCCTGAAATCAAAACAAAGCACAATTTCTTACATACGGTTTACGGTATGATCATAAAACCTAGTGTGAACTTGTACCACGTTACGAAGATACTATATATTTTGTTACGTCATCATGACTTCATCATGTATCAAATTACAAGTGACTGATGGGCAAATTTTGATGAAATAGTTTGCGCTATATCTTTTGAAATAAATATAGTATCGTGTTCGTTTTTTCGTGAGTCTGTAGACTTTGCTGTGAGAAACATTTCTTGTCCTCCGGACACAAACCCGCTTGACCTTCACTTCCGGTGTTACCGGAAGTGCAATAAAAACCGAGTATAACTCAAAAGCGGAAGCATTTTACTACACACATATATATTATGAAAGTGTTTATTGAGGAATGCCAGACACAAAACAGTGTGATGACGTCATCTTTCGAAAGGGCGCCCCCTAGCGACATATTAAATAGTGTTTGCTTTCTTTAATTTGAAAATCAACCGTTAAAATTTTACCAAATCGCCCCTTGAAATTCTTTGATTAACAACAGATAATTTGGCAAGGTTTCAAATTCATGACGTCATGAGACCTGAAGTTACATCTATGAGAATTTGAAAACGATAATATTTTAAATTTAATTGCATCATTTGATTCATGTCGTATATCTTCGTAGCCCAAATAACGATATCCATTTGATTCATGTCGTATATCTTCGTAGCCCAAATAACGATATCCACAATGTTCACCCTTTGCTTCCAAATACTGTGACGTCATCAAACCGGAAGTTAGGTGTTATGAATACATTCAGTTATATTTTCCATATTTTCATACGTTATTAAACTTCACAACAAACATTTATCCACTCCGAATTACAT
The DNA here is from genome assembly GCF_015706575.1 of Patiria miniata. Taxonomy (NCBI): domain Eukaryota; kingdom Metazoa; phylum Echinodermata; class Asteroidea; order Valvatida; family Asterinidae; genus Patiria; species Patiria miniata. The sequence continues at coordinate 2,294,333 of NW_024037069.1, forward strand.
CGGTATTCATTTCCCGTTTTTGAATAATGACGCCATAAAGCCAGAAATAACTTGTATGTGTACATAGAATGTTTACTAAAATTTATCGCACCGTTAAAGATGCATTCTAAACAAAGAATTGATTGTACTGGAAAGGATTTAATTTGTGATCCTTTGTTCTTACATAAACATAATTATAACTCAACTCGGCAGTGTTTAATGAACAAATTGCCTGCCCGACCACTCTGCGTTTGTAACAACAAACGCGAACCTCTAGTCTTTCTTTCTTTGAGTGGTCGGGCACAACCCGACCACTCTTTGGATCTGTTACGATTAATCTTTCTTTCTTTCTTTCTTTTTTTTTCCGGACAATACTTCTCCGCGGGTTTTCTCTTAAACGGTATATGGTATGAACTTGTAACTTTCAATATATATCGACCCTCATCCGAAGTGGTGCATATTACTCTGACGTCACGATTACGTCATCGGGTGTCAAATTACACGCGATTTTAGAGGAAAAAAGGGCCAAATACTTTCATCTATAACTCTTAAACAAAATGGTCAAATATGTTCCAACTTTGTAATCAGATAGACCATTAGGTGATCAACACTTTTTGTCGTGTACGTGAACTCGCTTGACCTTTACTTCCGGGTCCACCGGAAGGTCAAAGTTACGTGAATTGAAAATGAAGACTTTAGCCTGAAATCAAAACAAAGCACAATTTCTTCCACACGGTTTACGGTATGATCATAAAACCTACTGTGAACTTGTACCATGTTACGAAGATAGTATAACTGTTGTTACGTCATCATGACGTCATCAGGTATCAAATTACAAGCGATTTGATTGCACGATTTGACAAAATACTTTGACCTATATCTCTTGAACTAAATAGGGTATCGTGTTCGTTTTTTCGTGAGGTTGTAGACGGTGCCTTGAGCAACATTTATTATTCCCGGGCACAAAACTGCTTGACCTTTACTTCCGGTGTTACCGGAAGTGCAATAGAAACTGAATCTAACTCTAAAACGGAAGCATTTCCGTACAGACAAATACATTATGGAAGTGTTAAGTGAGGAATGCCAATCACAAAAACATTATTTTGACGTCATCCACGAAAGGGCGCCCTCCAGCGGTACATGGAAAACAGTTTAATCTTTTAAAATGTTAAAACCCTCAATCAAATTTTTATGATATAATTGCCCCTATATATCCCGTGAGCAACCACAAATGAATTTGCAAGGTTTCATAATCATGACGTCATCAGACCGGAAGTTACTGTAGGGAGAATTCAACAATGACCATTTTATGTGTTAAGTTAAATCCATCATTTGATCCCTGTCTCATGACTTTGTTTTTTGCCCCCCCCCCCAAAAAAAATGACATCTGTTACACTTTATATTGACCTTTTGCTTCCAAATACTGTGACGTCATCAAACTGGAAGTTAGCTGTTATTATTACATACACTTAATTTCCATATTTCCATGCGTTATTTTTACTTAATGATTAACAAGTGTCCTCCCTTCCCTGTTTTGACTGATGACGCCATCAAACCGGAAATAACTTGTACTCAAACTGTTTACTGAAATTTATCACACCTTAAAAGACGCATTATTTTTGTAAAAAATAATTGGTACTGGAAATGTTGAAGTTCTTGGTCCTTTTTTTCTGACATAAACATATTCATAACTTAATTGGACAATATCTAATGAAATGGTTGTCTACCCGACCACTCTGCGTTTGTAACAACAAACGCGAACCTCTAGTTCTTTCTTTCTTTCTTTTTTTCCGGACAATACTTCTCCGCGGGTTTTCTCTTAAACGGTATATGGTATGAACTTGTAACTTTCAATATATATCGACCCTCATCCGAAGTGGTGCATATTGCTCTGACGTCATGATTACGTCATCGGGTGTCAAATTACAAGTGATTTTATCTGAAAAAGTGACCAATTACTTTCACCTATAACTCTTGAACTAAACACTCAATGTTGTTTGTGTTCTGTAATCAGATAGACCATTAATCGCTTAACAGTTTTTGTAGTGTACGTGAACTCGCTTGACCTTTACTTCCGGGTCTACCGGAAGGTCAAAGTTAGGTGAATTCAAAATGAAGACGTTAGCCTGACATCAAAACAAAGCAGCATTTCTTCCGAACGGTTCACGGTATGATCACAAAACCTTGTGTGAACTTGTACCATGTTACGAAGATGTTATACATTTTTGTTACGTCATCATGACGTCATCAGGTATCAAATTACAAGCGATTTAAGGGCAAACTTTGACAAAATAGTTTGCGTTATATCTTTTGAACTAAATAGAGTATTGTGTTCGTTTTTTCGTGAGGTTGTAGACTATGCCGTGAGAAACATTTCGTGTTCCCGGACGCAAAACCGCTTGACCTTTACTTCCGGTGTTACCGGAAGTGCAATAAAAACTGAATATAACTCAAAAGCGGAAGCATTTCACTACAGACATATATTATGAAAGTGTTTAGTGAGGAATGTAAGACGCAAAAAACAGTGTGATGACGTCATCATCCGAAAGGGCGCCCCCTATCGGCACATAAAATATAGTTTCCCTTCTGTAATTGTAAAACTATCCATCCAAATTTTACCAAATCGCCCCTTGACATTCTCTGATTAACCACAGATAACTTGGCAAGGTTTCAAATTCATGACGTCATCAGGCCGGAAGTTACTTTAAGGAGAATTTGAAAAGATAAAAGTTTTAATTTAATTCTATCATTTGATCTCTGTCATATCTTCGAAGTCCAAATAATGATATCCATTACAATGTTCACCTTCGGATCTCTAATGCTGTGACGTCATCAAACCGGAAGTTAGGTGTTATAAATACGTCGTCAAACCGGAAGTTAGGTGGTATTAATACAAACAATTATATTTCCCATATTTTCGTACGTTATTTTAATTTTAAAATGACAAATTATCCTCTCCGAACTTTATCAGTATTCACTAACCATTTTTGATTGATGACGTCATCAAACCAGAAATAACTTTTTGTGCACATAGAATGTTTACTGAAATTTATCACACCGTTAAAGATACCTTTTTGAAACATTGATTGTACTTGAAGGGATTTAATTTCGTGATCTTTTTTTCTACATAAACATATATTCCTAACTTAACTGGGCAGTGCCTGAAAAGGCTGTCCGCCTGACCACTCTGCGTTTGTAACTCAACAAACGCGAAACTCTAGTTTAAAGTTTTAATTGTTAAGATCACATGCAATTTGACCTTTGGGTCACGATTTGTGGTTTTTAATAAAAATAATAATAATAATAATAATAATAAAGCTTCAACTATGAAAGGGATGATGCCACGTAGCCATGACAATCAAACAAAACATATAAATGCATCGTTTATCCATCTGCCCGGCTGCTTTCGATCATCATTCATTATTTATATTGATTATAATAACGGTTTCCCTTCTCCAATTTCACCAAGTTTGCATTCAATTTAACGCCCGGCTCATACAATTTAGATTGAAATTGAAAGATCACGCAGATCATTTTTCGACAATCAAAAAGAATCATTCAATTTCACTATCCGAGCAATCTACCGTCTCTTAGCTTCAATCATCCCAGGTAAAGAAGCATTCAAATTAAGAGTTCGCGTTGATCTTTCAATTTCGTCTGACCCAGCAGTACGGGGTTGATCGGGCACTCATTTGCATTAATGGGCAAACATATTTTACATTTTGTCAAGCAGTTATTTTGAGATTTTCTGCACCTACAGCGTGTATAAAAAATACAAACAAAATATAACGGAATGCCAGACGTAGGATGTGTAACCAACATAAATGATATAGGTATGGTTTGAAAGATATGCCTTTTCGTTTAAAAATGAGACATCACAGGTCCAAATTTGATCATTTTTGACAGAGTTATGAGTAATTTTCCAAGACAGGTCAGATTGACTATGGGACAAAGTTTTCAATTTTAGGCATAGGGACAAAGGTAGCCTAATTGCCTCGTATTTGCCTGGTCTGTATGCTATATTTAGCATGAGGTGATAGCAAGAAAGTGTTTAGAATTGTGTTTACTCGCTGATGACATTTTTTTTTTTCAACAGGTAATGTTCTAAACGTTTTTTTTTTATTTTGTTTTGTGTTCCATTTTTGCTAAACATATGAATCTAATAGAAGCCATAATGTGGTAATGCAATTTTAGTGAAGTAAAGCACAATTTTAAATTTAATTTTGTATAGACCGTGGTCTAAGCACAATCATTGTTTTTATTAGTTTTTATTAGTTTTTATATCTGTTTGAAAAGGGTGTTAGTTCTTTTATTAAATGTTATTGTCAACTGACTATGCAAACAGTCCTGAATAATTATGGAATTCATCTGCAGCCTTTACCAAAAGTGACCGCCAAAATGTAAGGTTTTTTACTCACCGATTTGGGTCACCGCGAATCCAGCGAGTCCTCCCCGGGTTGAATCCGCGTTCGTCCGGCAGAGATCTGCTGACACTAAGCACTACGCTCCGGAGACACAATATCGGCCCTTGAATTTGCAACGGAGATACGTACCGCCTGGCGCCCACTGTCTGAATTCCAGGATAAACACTGAAGAAGGCTTGGCCTTAATTACGGCGACCTGCTTCATATGATTTCAGTTGTTTACTCTCTGTTTATTTTACAGTAATATAAAAAAATTGTTTTGGATGGTTTCCGTGGTTTCGAAGCAAAAAAATCGGTCACGAAAATAGTAATAATGATGGTAAATGAATCGCAGGGTTGGTCTATTGTGATTGGTTTCCTGTTGCGATGTAGCTCTTTTGTGCTAAATGAATCGTCAAGCTCGCATAGACTTGGTCCGAGGTCGATAAACGCCTGAGATTTGTCAGTGCATCGACGAATGCACAACATTAAACCAAGTACCGACTTGAAATCGCTCTAACTCCTCTCTGTCTGGAGCTTACCGGAAATTGCAGAAGTCAACGCTGACAAAAAGTCAACGTCAGGATTTTTTCTCTGTAAATTTCTTATTTAAAATTTTAAAAATATAAATAAAAATAAAAAAAGACGGTGGGGACGGAGGGATGGGTATCGAGGGAGTCCCGACGTCCTTTGTTACAATCCATGAGAATTCTGATACAACTTTTGCTCCGAAAATAGTTTAATTTAATAGTCCAGAGGGCTTATCTATAAGGCACCACGACACAATTAATTAGGATAAAATTCGCATACCAAAGTATAAATCATTGAACAGTTTTTCATAGTATTATTTTTGCTAGTGTGTTTCCATAACTATGCGTTGTTGACATGGATCGCTTCAATAGCATGACGAGTCTGCTTGACCTGTTGCCTGGTCATTTTTCCCCTTCTTTATTGCTGAGTTTTATTACTGCACTGCTTCAGATTGCATTTCATTTATGATACAGTTCACTTCCATGCAGTACACGTACAGGCATGTACATTGTACATTACTTGTATGGACGATCCATGATTGATGCCAGTGATTGGAAAAAAAACTGCTGGAAACGAGGCTCCTGATAATAATGAGAATATGTATTGTTACGAACCCACTTAATCTGTAATCCTTAGTACGGTTGCTCCCGCACTAGAATTTTCGGTATTTAATGAATGTTTGTTATGGTGGCTACGCGCGGGTAAATACCCTATATAAGCACTGACTGGCTTTTATTCGGTCTCAGTTGGTGCCCATGTACAACCATTATGTGCGATTTTCATTAGCGCGTCGTTGAGCCAGCATCTCCCACCGTCCTACCGATCTACGTACCCCTCATCGCTGGATCGTGGCCGAGGCTGACGGTACTACCGGACGGAGACCTGGACTGTCGTGGCCTGCTTGATGTGGCTGACTTCCCGGTGCTCAACGCTGACTTACCTGTGGCTTGGCTGATCTACGGCTGGGTGCGGAGATGCTTGGTTCGACGGCTGTGCTAATACCGTTGTGGGCACTGGCTGGGCGGGGCCTGTTCCTGCTACTGGTTCCTTATTGGTAATTATATTCGGCCGAATACAATTTGCCTTTAGTGTGTGTTTTGCTTCTTAACTCTATTTTGCCGGCTTGTTCTTTACTGTATTTTGCCTGTTTGTATAAATTGCTGCTTTGCTAATTTCTTTGTAATTTATTTTGCTTTGCCTGTGTCTAATGCTTTGGGGTTCTTGCATGACGTTTAAAGTTGAAGACTAACTGAGAATGTTCGTATCACCCACTGTCCTGTTGATTGTTTGGGAGAATTAATTAAATTTTGTTAATCAAATATTGGTCTCTTTTTTGCCTTTGATTCAAAAGTCATGATTCCCGTTTTTATTACTTATTTCTTTCTGCCGTGCGTTCCCCGCACGTAACAGAATTGAGTTTGGATAACCTCCAATGTGGCGAGCTATAACAATATTGCACGAGTTGTAGACGGGTGCAATTTGTTGATAGCGAGAGCAATATATTCTTGTATCCCCGAAAACAAGCCATTCAATATTACTATTACAGTCAGAGAGCCCAGAGAGCTTCAACTAGAGTACCGAGCACAACAGGTTTAATTTAATGGTGGCTTTGAGTTTGTGCACGGTTTAAAAAGTAAAATCAAAATGTTATTGGAAAAAAATGCAATACATATTCTAAATAACGTCTTTGTTGGAAAATGACGCAATAGTCTTGCGAAACACACAGGAAATTTGCAAAATAATGCATTACAGTTTACGGTGAAATAACGCAATAATAGACCTACATTTTGGAAATATTACACTATCATTGTTTTGCGACGTTATAGTCAGTATTATCGCATATACTCCAGCAAATTCTCATGGCATTTACGGTGTATAAAGACCTACCCGATCCTGAATAAAAAGACTAGCCGATCCTGGCGGATCCTGAATTTTCAAGAGAGCTAGATAATGACGAGGAACCGGACCGAAGGCCTAAAACATGCAATGGATGGAGATTCTATGGTGTGACGAATTTTTTGCACAGTTTGGTGTTTTTTCCCCAGCATAACACAGGATGAAAGAAAAATGGGCCGGTATTGATCATTTTCCCCTTTGAAAAAAAAACCCCACACAATTACATTTGATACACCAAAAAAAAGCATACTAAAAGACCATGCTTTTCCACTCGTCCTTGCTATCGGAAGTTATGCATGTTAGGCCAAAAAAAAAGTCTCCGGTTTCTGGTATGCGCGCGCGTCGCCGTAGCCATGCGCGTCGGCAAAATGAAAAAACAAAATTCAATAAAAGATGATGTCTCAAAACCGCCAAACTCACTGGTTTGACTGGAATCCTGCTGCTGCACAGTTTTAACGTTTTTTTAGATGGGGTTATGATCGAGAATAAGCTTTATGTGGCCTCTCTGGACCATTTGCAGTCATCAGCCGACATTTGAAGCAAAAAAAACAGGTTAAAAAAAAAAAAAAGTCGCGTCGCCGCACCACTTTTTGGGCAAGCTCCATACCAGAAACCGGAGACTTTTTTTTTGCTGGCCTTATGTTAAAGATTTCTGATCAAGTTAAAAAAAAAAAAACATTTCAGTTTCTTAAAGAAAAGGGGTTTTTTTCTAATCAGATTCATACATGTACACGGTTTTTTTTTACCCTCACTGGGCTATCAGATACAAAATGTTACAACACACAATACTCACCAAACGTGGGCATACACCCTAGCAACCTATTCTACATGCACCCATACTGAAATTTGAATCCTTGTGGAGTTATTTCTTTGTTGTAACTCGTGTACTAGAGTTTAAAAGTGTACTTTCAAAATGCTCATATTTATACCAGAATGAATTTCCTGTGCTAAAATTTGGACTATCCTTACATAAAATACTTCAATTTGCGACCGATCAATAAACCTTGGAAATTCCTATTTTTTTTTAAGTAAAATCCATTTGTCTATTTCGTGATAACCTTGTGGAGACGTATTCATCTATAGAAATTGCCCTGTGGAGACGTATGCAATATTTTGTTCTCTATTGTGCACATGTCTCCAGAGGGTACCGTATAACAGATCACCAAAAATTCTTGCAAGGAAGAATTTGTGGCGATTTATCATAATGTCATCATTGGGGAGAGGGAGCCGGGAATGACACGGGGCAGAGCAGCTCGTTGGACGCCATACGACTCCAGGAGCGCTGTTCATACACCCTGCAAGTAGTGAGGGGGGGGGGAGAGGGAAGGGGGACGGGGGGGGGGGGGGTTGTCCCCACGCACCCCCTCCCCGGGATTAACGCCGTCTGCGGTACAGAGTCATTGTTGCATGATATCACCGACATTGAATCGATAACTTCTTCATCTGACATTAACAGAAATCTCGGGAAAAGATTTCACGATTTCGTTACATTTATTGAATTGAATGAATACAACTGAATAAAACTGAACTGATTAAATTGAATGATTAAAATGATTGAATAAACAAGCACATACACATTTTATTAACACACACAATTTTTGTTAAAGCTGTAGTCCATCAATTGCAGCCATCCGAAAAAGTAACTGGCGTAATTATTGCTGAAAAACATACTTGGTTGAAATATAGTAAGTGGACTAAACTCCCTGTGAAATTAATCTTTCGGGCAAGCTTTCATTTTAAAGTAGTCAACGAAAGAAGGCCTTTCCAATGGTGCGTCTTAAGACGCACCATAGGAAAATTTAAATTAGTAGTTCGTTTTGTTATTCGGCGCAGCGCGCGCAAGCATTGGCACGACGCACAGGCGCGCGCGGTTGCTATTATTCGTCGGATCAGTGCGCGACATCGCGTATAGCTGCAATCCAAAACATCAAAACAATTCAAAACATGATTCAGCAACTTTTGATTTGAAATCGAGATCCTAGAATGCTGTTTTTCTCGAAATATACAGCTGAAGCTGAGCTGAAACTTCATCAGGTTAGTTGTTCAGTAGCCTTCATTAGATTTTGAACACTTTTGTTGCTTCCGAAACGAACAAAATGCACAAATGATGGACTATATCTTTAAACACTCAAGAAAAATATATAATCTGAAAGATAACAATGCCGCATAGGCTTCTGTTCCATCGTGTTTTTCAAAGGGTTCATGAAATGATTTTTCCGAGAAACACATTTTTGGCTACTTCTTACTCTGTTTAAATGTATGAAACTATTTGACAAACCTTTTTGGTTTATTTTATTCAAAAGTGCATTTGTTTAAACATCTAAAGTTTTCTAAGCTTTTGGAACAACTGAGGGCGCTGTTGCCGTAATGTCATTTCATGGAGACACCGTTCAGTCTAAGGGAGTTGTTTACAAATGTGAACCCCAACATCTGCTCATTGATAACATTTATGAGAAAGGTTTGCTCATTGGCTTACTGCCATGTACTAACACAACAACGAATCACCGAAGAAAAGAACACTTTCAACAGCGAAATATCCAAAATTCTGGCAACTGTGTGTGTACAAGCCAATTGCAACATTAAGGGTTCTGCCTGATATGTCATCACGCTTTTGCTCATGAATATGGAAATTTGCACTAACATAAAAAACAAAAAGGCACCAAAATACCCCTGAAAAACGGCAAAATGAAAATTGAAAATAAGGTGAAATGGGACACAAAGGTGCATTTTCAAGAATTACATTCAACAAATTACATTTCATGGGCCCTTTAAAAGAGAAAAAAAATATTTAATTTTCTATCATGCTTTTCACTGTATCGCAGTTCGGGGAATTTTAAAGTAAATCAAACATGTAAATTTGAACAAAGTAACTTTGTATAACGGGGTTTGAGCCTGCGACCCCCGGATTACCGTTCCAGTGCTCTGTCAACTGAGCTATCCAGCCCTATGTTGGTAACTCCCCATTTTGTCACTATCCGTGTTCATGGGCATATACCCAAATCCCAGCAACATTAGCAATACTGCAAACCCGGAAAATAGAAAATTGGGATCACTCAGAGATGACACGGCTTTGAATTACAAAATTAATGTTCAAATAAGGCCCAAAAAAAAGATATTCGGTCTCTGGTCAGACCAAAGTTCCGGAATTTACGCGGCCACGCGACTTTTTTTTTTTTTTTTTCTTCTTCAAGCTTGGATTGTACAGACAAGGTGGGGTACTATTTTGCTTTTGGTGTCCTCATGTACATTGGTGTCCTCCATAATTTGCCTTGGTGCTTTCGATCATTTGCCTTGGTGCAATTTTCCATTCCTTAGTGCTCTTTGGTAAAAAAAATTGAGGAGGGGCGGAAATAGAGGGCGCTGTTGGAGCTACCGCGGAACACTTTGGAAAAAAAAAGATCGACGCGCATGATTAAAATCGACGCGCGCGCTGACCAGAGACCGACTTATTTTTGTTTTGGCCTAATCAACACAGCGAAACTGACTGGGTGCATTTTAATTATTTTACATTTGAACAAGAAATAAACTGGAGAGGGCTTTGAACTGTCGACCAGTGGATTGCCATTAAGCGGATTTCGTTTTATTCCCAAAGTATGTTTTTCAATACTGACAACGCATGGCAACAAGTTCCGTCTAAAGTGCGGTACAACTTCAAAACAGTAACGTCATATTGATCAAATTCAGTCACTTATGAGAAACCCATCATCCATGAGGCAATGGCATATATAAATCATTTCTAAATTAAACATGTAACTTAAAAGCCAACAGTGAATACTTTCTTGATAATATTGCGCTTTGAATAATTATTATTGTTAACATGATTAATAAAACACTGAAAAGCAGATTAAAATCTCTTGTTCTACTCGACAAAAGTCACATTTTTACGACGTCACACTTATTATGAATAAGGCTTTACTTTTTTGCAAGACTTTGCTAACTATCTTTTTAACATTTAATATGAAATGGTAAATGTAAAAGGTAATGTACAACTTTGAATTTGGCTGTAATTTTGGGGTAAGAATGTTATAGCAAGTATCGTTCCACTGACCTGTTTAAAGATTTGGGTTTATAGATTCCGGAGAAAACAAAAACAAGTAAACAAAATGCTGTTCTTGTAGTCGGATTCCCTGACTCTACGCTTCAACTGAATCGGGACATTTCATAGACGTCAGGGAAGTATCAGGTCAGAGAACTAGACTAGCTGGCATATGTCCATGAAAAGGTATCTTACTTGTGTCCGTTGCAATTGGGTAGTGTTTAAAGAAAGTGCTTTTTTCAACGATGGTTGGCCTAACCATTGTTGGAAAGTTATGAAAAAATCCACTCTTCTTAACAATGACAGCGTACCAGGTGCAATGATTTACAGCCTACTACGGTGATTCATAATAAATTGGTAGTTTCACTCTTTCGATGCTTGCAAATGTTGTACATTACCTTAGAATGCACGTCAACAGAAACAATTTTACATCTCAACTACAGCGTATTTAAAGAGCTATGTGAAACGATATTTAACTAATTTCATATCTATCATGAATTCAACCCTATCAGAACCCGGGCCACATTGGCCTGTTTTCGGTCACGTGATCAACTGCGGCGCATTTGGGAATCCAAATTTATGTCCCCTATCGTCGCAAAAGGCTTTGTTTAATTTTCATCTTTTTTTCTGCATGATTATGTTACTTTTGAAAGCTCGTTTGTTAAAGTCGTGTATTAGGAAAGCTAAATAAGTATAAATCCTCGTATCAATTTGCAATTGGAGCCCCACAAATTCAGTGCCGGTTACTGACTGAGCAGATGTAATAATGGCGCAAGTACACAACATGTTACTTTTTCAAAATATGTTTGACAACAAATGAGACTACCACCTTTAGTGTTAGCCACAGTTCAGCCAAATGATGTCATTCATGAGTCGCCTTAACTTCTTTTGGGGGACACTTAGGCCCACCAGCCCCAGATTTTCTCTAATATTGTACACCTGTGTGTTTAAAGTTTGGTTATTATAGGTTTCCCGGCCATTTTAACAGATTTTTCATTCAAATTCAACATCTCTGTCATTCAATTTCGTCCACGAAAATTTCACACGCTTTCAAAAAAGTCTTTTATGTTCAATTTTAGAGTTTGGTCACCCTCTTTAGTAAACGGCTCGACAATATTCGTCATTACACATCAAATTCGTCTTAGCTGTTGCCGGATGGCAGCATTCAGAGATCGGATTGGTCTTGTATAAATCAATTAGTCGAATTTGATTTCTGAATAACAAGATTTGGCGTAGATGAGAAGAAATCGAATACTCCGGGACGAAAACGTATGCTTATTGTGTGAATTTGCTTAAACTGAATTTTAAATTGTCTGACAGAAGTCATTCGTCATTAGATATCAAATTCGTCTAAGCTGTTGCCGAATGGCAGCATGCAGAGATCAAATTCGTCATACATGAATCAATGAGACGAATTTGATTTCTGACTAACAAGGTTTAGCGTAGACGAGACGCAATCGAAAACGAAAACGTGTGCTCCTTGTTTGAATTTGCTTGAACTGAATTGAAAAGTGTCTGACAAAAGACGAAATTAAACATTTGAAGTGCACTAAAATCGATGTTGATGGACGAATTTGAATATAAGTAACTTTGAATTTGAATGATAAACTTTTGAAAATAGCCAGGAAAACCTATAATGTATGCACTTCACACACGCAAAATGTACATGCTCTGATGTAATTCGTGAAACCTAGATGCAGTGACCCAAGGGTGGGACGACACACTTTTTTCTTCGAATAGTGCAGAGCAAAGCTCATGTAGGGGCCATTAAAGGTCAACTACAAATTCACCGGAAAAGTTCTTGAGTTTTCCTTTGGTTGGGGTTGGGAGAATCATGATGAGAACAAAATAAAAATCTGGAATCTTTCTAGAAATCGTTTGGAAAATCGGCCCAGAAATGTGTAAATTACCATGCATAAATAACCAAAATAAACTGGTTCTGACAGGGTTGATAACATGTAAATGCACACAATACAATCGACAACAATCACACTCGATTAAACTGAATTAATTATATATAAGTATGTACAATGAGCGATGCTTGAAAATCCCAGGGGCGGATCAAGGAATTTTCGCGGGGGGGGGGGTTCATCAGCAAAAACAATCTGAAAATGTACACAGCTTTTCTTTTCCGGGCACTTGGCCCCGTAAATTCAAAAACTGGGTGCGGGGGGGGGGGGGGCTGGTATCATATTTCAATAGGGGACGCTGTTCAAATTCGACGATTATTAACACTAGATTACATAATGGTGTACCGTATTTTGAACAGGCGGACATTAAATAATTTTTGGGGGTGTGGGGGGGGGGGGGGTTCGACTTATTTTTTAGGAATTTGTGTGATTTTTTTTTTGGACAGAGCTGAGGGATCCGCGCCTGAACAGTGGGGATTTTTTTTGCCCTGCAACCGTGTATTGTTCTTATCGCAAACAAACGTGTGGTGAAGCAGATATGAACATGTGGTGTACAATGGCATTGCCGAGGAAAAATGACCTAGGCCGGAGGCGAGGGCTATTATAGCGCCTAATTGGGTTTAAACATCATTACTTTTTAAACCTTTTCGGTCAAAATGTACCGAAGGTTAAAAAATTGATTACTTTTCTATGGCGTGCATTCTTGACTTTTAATCAAAATAGAGAGATATCTCTATTAGGAATAGATATATCTCTGTTCAGACGTGTACAAAGTTAACATTTAATCCCTGTAATGGAGATATTTCTAAAGAAAATATCTATATTTTTGGATTTAATGTCAAGAATGCCCGCCATTCTTTTTGAAACAGCATGAACTTTTTTAGCACGGGTATGACACCCTATCCGTGTAAGTCCCTCGTGACCTGTAAAGTCGTACGGTCTCTTCGGTCAAGTCAGCCAAGCTCTCCCCCCCCCCCCCCCCCCGATTGGACACAGACCACACTTCGGAATCCCGAGACTGGACGTGTGACAGGATGCCGTTCATGATAGTCACGCCACCCCCTTATCGGTTAACAGAGCAACCCGGCCTCTTACGTTTTCTTCATTTCACTGGGCATTCACTTATTCATTACTTACGTAAGAATCTGCCGATTCTTGACGATTGAATACAATTTATATTAAATTCGTTTACTTTAGTTTTTATTCTCCCTCTGATTTTGTTTGACTTTGAATCATAATAAAAAAGTCGTGCACTTTCGTTTTTATGAATTGAAATCATTGTTTCCCCGCCTCTTTAAATGCTGATTGTTGACTGTATCCCATCCTTTTTGGCTTGTCGTTTGTTCTTCCCATTTCATTTGTATTTGCTGCCGTTTGTGACGTACTGAGCTTTAAGTTTGGTGTATCCACAGGTAACAACAAGTGCTTAAAGTCATTATTGCTTGATAAAAACAAGAATATATGATTTCAGAAGATTATTGCTTGTTACAATCAAGGATACCATGATGAAATCAGAAACAAAAAAAATAACAGTGTAGGATTCCGCTAAGCTCTTTTTAGGGTTAATATTGATGTTATGATAGACATCAAATACACTGAATCAACATGCACTGAAAACACAATATTATTATTTACAAATCAAGTGGAGCTATTAAGAATCGCTACGAAGCTAAAAATCCTCATTTTTAAGTATATTTCCCGCAAAGCCGTTTCAAATAATATAGGCATATTCCCGTTCAGCCTATATTAATATGACTATCGGTCAGAAACTGCGCTTCATGATTTCTGTTTTTATGCAACACTTACAAAATTGCTGACTTCGAAACAAAGGTTGACTGATTAACCCGTGGTTAGTGGTTAACCACGGTGGTTAACGGACTCAATTTACGTTTACTTCTCTATCAGAGTTCAGCTAAACAGAAAAGTTAAGCTGGATGTAAGCCTGCACCTCAGGAAACCGTACCAGTGCAGTACCGGGTACCGATTGAAATGTTGGCTTCCCATTCAGGTTATATGTACTCTGCGTTCTCTCCAACAAATGTATTGCTTTCTGCTAACAAATGTTCACCTTTGTATGTAAATTCAGGGGAAACTTTTTTTGCAAGAAGACTGGTACCCGATCCCTACATTATTATCGTTTATATAAGCTGGCTGGAACCAGTATACCCTGTGAAAACTAAATAAGTGTCAGCCTGCAAAAATTTTGAACTTTGTGGAAAACTTATACTAGAACTAAAGTGGCTGATTTGTTTTTCGATCGATATTTTAACTCAAGTGGTTAATTTTATCTATTGTACTACCCCAAAAAATGTACTACTCCCCCAAAAAAGCGAGTTAAACACGCAACCATTATACAGCATTATAAAAAAAAATATCACTACAGTATCTGTGTTAATTAATGTGTTTTTGAAAAAGTGAGAAAAAAATGAGCTTTCCCTATGCTGATATACTAGTACTATTTCTTAATGTTGCACTACTGCATTTTTTTAAATACCAAATTTATCTTTCACGCTGTCTTTTTTTAGCCAAGAAAACTTTAAAGTTTGTTTTTTTTTCTATCGAAAAACTCTGAGGTGAAGCCCGGCGACCCCTCTATCCCCTTGGTTTTATTTTTGTCTTTCAATATGATTGATTTTTTTCGATCACCGGTTACAGTTTGCGTCGTGTCATCATTTCGCACCGTTTAAGAGAGACCTGTTTACCCTTCCAGGTGACCCACTGTATCCCCATGTAATCATCGACAGTTGCGTTGTTGTAGTACAAGCCGTTCAGGTTGCTCTTGAATTTGTTGCCATTGCACTCCCTGTACCACCAGCCTCCGTGGAATTTCTGAGCGCAGTTTTCCAGGGAGTCGTCGTTGTCAACATCTCGGGTTGAGAAGGGTTCGCCGTTGTGTTTTTTTAGTGAATCACCTGCACGCATGAGGAAGAACCATGAGAGATGAATGAATCACCTGTGTGCATAAGAATGCACAGCCCGTTCAATGTGGTCCATATGTGGTTTTTAAGGTTTGACTGTATTTGGAGAAACAATTTTATAATTTAATTTAGTGCCTTTTCATTCAATTGTTTAACACGTATACCACTGTATGTTTACATATTCAATTTTCTGTATCGTTGGTGTTTAATTTTGTATGTGTAAACCAAGAAGTAGAATTTCAGGCTGGCATAATGAATGAATAAATGGAGTTGAATTGAATTGAATTGAATTGAATGCTTCATGACGAATGCTGAATGGACCTTTTCACTAAGAGACTACTTATGACAACAGCATTTGAGCGGTTTCCTTTCTTTAATTTCCTTTTTTAGACTTGGGCTCCTCTCTTCATGTTTTAATTAGTTACACATGGTATCTGCATTGAATCATGACGAAATTACTGATGAGATGCTACAGGGACATCAAAAACACTATTCAACAGTTCAACGGTGCTTCCAATCCGCTTCATGAGCATCCATGGGCGGGAAATTGTAACGAGTTTCCCGTAAACCTCCCTGAATACATTTTTGTTTCAGTTTACGCTACTGATTTTGGTCATTGTATTAATTGAGTTAACGTACAATTGAATGAATGAATGGTTAAAGCCGGATGGGGGAGCCACAAACTATTATAAAACAATCAGTAATAAGGTATTAGTTGTGTGTGTGGGTTTTTTTTTTTTTGAGTAACTGGATGAAAGCAGCGCAATTAAATTAGAATCATATCGTAGGCAACAATACAAGACATGTTCTGTTAAAGGAGAGGTCTTTAATGAAACTGAACATGCAGCGTATATGTACCTGCATTTCCGCTCTCCTCACTGAAGTCATCGGCATGAAGCGTGTAATATTGATTACGGTGTATTTTGAATTGCCCATATCGAACTACTTTGAAGACCCCATAACGAATACGGGCTTACAATAGATGAGCAGCTTAGTTTAAACCATGCTGGGCGATAGGAGAGGTTCTACAGGAAAGGATACTAAAAACAAAAACCGAGGTATTATGTACCTGCATCTCCACGCTCATTAGTGAAGCCACTGACGCTAAGCCGGTAATTGTACCAACGTAAATCAAATTCCTCATAACGAACACGGGCCTCGTCCCCATCGAACGCCCTCAGAGTGATGACCAGCTCCCACCTCCCGTTATCAGTCAGACCATTCAGCTTCTGGTTGCCCAGCCAGAACTCTCCTGTCAGATTCCCGAATCCCTCGGCGTACTCCTGCCAGGTTCGGTCGAAGCTCACCGAGCCGTCCTGGCGTCTCTGAAACACCTGTCGGAAACGATTTATGAACAACGGTTATAATGAAACAAACCAAGCAATACGTTATAGATTCGTTGGGATTAAAGTTAATTAAACGTTTTGCAAAGCGCGGTTCAAAACATCTGTATACGATGAGAGACCTAATTTGTTCCAGAACAGTTTAAATATTATAGACATCCACTGAGGACATAATTTACAAGCTTTGAGAATACATCTTTAGCAAAATGTTTTAAGAATATTTGTAAATTCCGCTGGAGAGAATATGGAGTTTGAGAGCCCATATAACTCATTTCAATGGAAACGCAGTTTTGTACAACATATAGGACTTTGCAGATGCAACGGACAAGTATTCATGCAGTTTGTATGGTGCAAATTTCCAATCTCTGGGTGATTTTGTTACTCTTACAATTACTGGTTATTGTAACGGTACCCGTATGCACGGACTTACTACTACAAATGCTGAGTTGTAATGACTCAAGTCAATGACTCGACTCGAGTCCGACTTGAGTCACCATTTTTAGTGACTCGACTCGACTCGAGTCCCTAAGGGCAAATGACTCGACTCGACTCGAGTCACTGCGAGCAAATGACTCGACTCGACTCGAGTCCCTCATCAGAATGACTCGACTCGACTCGAGGAAGGCTAATGAGACTCGAGTCCGAGTCCCAAAAATAAAAGCAAAACTTTGCGAAAAATATTTGCGAACAATATTTTTTTTTGTTCACGTTACGTTAGAATTTTCGCGAATAATGTATACATTAAACATACGTGGTTTGATCAGTGGTTTGATCCCCATTAAGCCCGGTTCATACTTCATGCGAAAGCGAAGCGAATTTGAAGTCATAAAACATTCGCTGCGAAATTCGTCCTAGTTGAAATATGTTTAACTTTTACGAATTCGCAGCGCAAATACCTGCCACGACGTCACAAATTCGCGTTTGCTTTCGCTTTCGCACAGAGTATGAACCGGGCTTAAGTTGAATGACGATGAGCTGGCCCCCCTTTTTTATTTTCATTAAGAGGCAAATGTGGTGTCGCCACATGTAGTAGCCCGAATGTAAAATTTAAAAAGCCAAAAAATGACTTTCTCTCTTGTGTTTAATTATTGTATAGTGTTCAAATATTTGTGACTGGCATTGACTCGAGCTAAATACCTGACTTGACTCGACTCGACTACACATTGTGACTCGACTCGACTCCACTCGACCGTCTTGACCTAATGACTCGACTAGACTCGAGTCACTTCTTCAAAACGACTCGACTCGACTCGAGTCACAAAAATCAGTGACTCGTTACAACTCTGTACAAATGTAATTGTTTGCTAATTCCGAAACAACTGCTTGGTACTGAAAGTTTTGCCCCTAGAACTTATTTCTAAATTTTCAATTCTTCTGAGTACGAAATTAGAATCCATACAACCGCTATTGACTTATAAAATACAGCAAGATTTTAAAGTGAATAAATAATACCCTTTCCCCACTACAAAGTGCTTAACCCTGAGTTTTGCTGCCCCGGGTAAAGCTTTTCTTACCCCAGGGTTTGTTAACCCTGAGTTCTGTTCCCATTTGCTTAATTAACCCGGAATATCAGTAAACCCGGGGCTTGTGTGCCCCGAGTTAACCGCGGATGGTTTCCCACTACACGGACGCTCGCACCCGACTTGGTAAAACTACTAAGTAGGCCAAATGAGATTTCCGTTTTCCGCACGAAGAGCCACATATATTTGTAACATTTTCAGCTGCGCGCGCGTACTCACGAAAGGGCCAATATGAACAGAAAGGGTCAATATGTCGGAAACCTGAATTTGCGTTTTCACGAAGAGCTACATATCTTTACTAATTAATTTTAACCAATTAACTGCTGTATTAAGCCTTACAACCGTGTTCATGTAAAAATTCAGCAGTTCGTGTCACATCGCCCGCATTTTATCACAACTGCTGAACGACCTACTCGGCTCTCACCGCGTACACAGTGGTCCCGGATTGGTGCACAGGCAAGCCGTCCGTCATGAATTACGCATCACAGAACGACATTGCATTGTATGCCATGGATAATGTATGCCATGGATAATGTATGTATGTGTATGTATTTATGCACGAGTTTCTGTATGCCCCACGGCCTTACGGGCCAGGCTACCTCGTACGTGCGTACTGCGTGCGGTGACATCTCTAGATCGAAACTTCAAGTGAGTGTTGTGTGTGATCGTGGTGTTTTTGTGTTTTTTTTTTAAAGAAATCCGAAGAACACGGAATTTCCAATTTTAAGAAAACGGAATTTGATTTTAGAAAACGGCAAAATTTGGACTTTATTTAAACCCTGAGAATGCCCATGGATGTCTGCGTTTTTCCACTACAATGTGTACCCCGGGGTTCGGCCGTTAACTCCGAGATCGCACTTATAAACCCTGCTGGCAGGGTTTACGTACCCCGTGGTAACGACCGATTATTTTGTTTTAACCCGGACAGGAAAAGAGCAGTGGAAACGCTCGCGCCGCCCCGGGGGATCTCGGGGTTTAGGTTCGCCGTTACCCCCGAGATAACCCGGAGATTCGGTAGTGGGAAAAGGGTATAACTTTACTCACTATGTATCCTTTCCCCGACTCCATGCGGCAGTAGACCTGCATATTCTGGCGTGTGTGCTGGATGGTATACACACCGCTAGTGTTCTGACCAGCATCCAAGATCTCTTGACAATCTGCAGGCGGTTCAGTTATCGGATAATCGCTGGATATAACGAAAGAAAATAGTGTGGTGCTGTAATACACAAAAATCAAAAAGGGAACAGATTCCACCAAGTTATCTTGGGGTTAAAATTGACAGCTGATATCATGCTGCTGAGACATCAAATACACTGAATCTACTTGTCCTAAAAATTATCACAACAATCATAATTTTCGTTCACAAAATCAAGAAACATTTTTACGAATCGCTTTAGTGAAAAGAAGAGTCATGCCCTTTTAATATTTTTCACATAACCGTTTCAAGAAATATACTGCACGAAATAAAGTACCGCACATTGCTGATCAATTGCAGATCTACCCTCTCCACTTTTCAGACTTTTTTTCCACCAAAACGTTATACGAAGTAAACAGTCTCAATTTAAAGCACTCCAAGCTTAGTGCTAGGCCCCCGTTATGATACCCCCTTATTGCACTGCTGCCTCGTTAAGGATCCTCTCTGTCACCGGTTACGCTTACATTTTGGGTCGCGTCATCATTTCCGATCCTTTGAGAGAGACCTGTTTACCCTTCCATGTGACCCACTGTATGCCCATGTAATCATCGACCGTTGCGTTGTTGTAGTACAAGCCGTTCAGGTTGCTCTGGAACCAGTCACTGATGTCGCTACCGCAGCCGTCGTACCACCAGCCTCCGTGGAATTTCTCAGCGCAGTTTTCCCTGTCGTTGTCTTGGTCTTTATCTCGAGTTAAGAAGCGGCTAAATTTTTGACGCCCGAGTGAATCACCTGTGTGCATAATAAAGGAAGATCGTCAGACCTGTATAGCTTAGGTAATGGATGACTAATGTGCGCATGGATATGTTCATCCACGCTTACAAAGGCATAGAAGTCCTTTGTTCTCGTGTACAAAAATTGTGCAATGTCGCACACTAATTTCAAAATGCTCTTATTTTAACCAGAATTAATTTCCTGGGATGAAATTTGGACTTAATATCCCTTTTTTAAAACTCTTCCGTTTGCGACGGATCAACCCACCTTGAAAATTCCTAGTTTTTGCGTAAAACCCATATATCTATTTCGTGAAAAAACTTGTGTGGTACCAAAACGGTACCCCGCAAGTCGAAGGGCATTCCTTGTGGGATACCGCCCTTTGCTCCGGTACCATAAGGCAGTATTTACACGGTCACGTACACTGACACACTACGTTTCAACTGATTTCCAAATTTGTATTCACTTTTTTAGACATACATAATCTCCTTTTTCTTTTTTTTCAAACATGGTTAAATGAATTTGTTCAAACTTGAAATGATGCATGGTCATCAAACAAAATTAGTTACAACGGTACATGCAGCCCACTTAATAAGTTTCCAATGGCCGGACATTTTGATGATATTCTCGTGAATCTCCCCTACACTACTGATTTTAGACATATTTCATTGTACGCTATTTATTTGTGTTCGATTAATAGACAAGGGGCCGAATAGAGCATTAATTCGGGATGAAGGCAGAAATAGACTATCGCCTGCAGATTAACAAAAAATAAAGTAAATGGGGATTTTCCGCTCTTTTTTGGTTGTTGATGATTAGAATTAGATGAGCAGCTTAGTTTAAACCATGCTGGGTCATAGGAGAGGTTCTACAGGAAAGGACACTAAAAACAAAAACCGAGGTATTATGTACCTGCATCTCCAGCCTCATTAGTGAAGCCACTGACGATAAGCCAGTAAATGTACCAATGTAATCCGAATTTCTCATAACGAACACGGGCTTCCTCCCCATCGAACGCCCTCAGAGTGATGACCAGCTCCCACTCCCCGTTACCAGTCAGACTACGCAGCTTCTGGTTGCCCAGCCAAAACTCTCCGGTCAGATCCCCGAATCCCTCGGCGTACTCCTGCCAGGTTCGGTTGAAGCTCACCGAGCCGTCCAGGCGTCTCTGAAACACCTGTCAGAAACGATATGATTTACGGTAAAACTGGGATACGTTTACCACCTCACTTTAATATCCTTGTTCGGTTTTAACGTTTGTTTGGAATGCACTACCGAATCCAACACCTATTAAAAGTATTTTGGGAACAGTGTTGAAAAAAAATATCTGACGGTCAGACATCAACTTGCATAACAAACTAACCAGTGATTGTCTGTGGCAAGCTTTTATTGTATTTTGGGTGGAGCAAATCGAGCTGGAAAGCCCAAATGATTGTCTTCGCTAGAATTGCAGATATAAACTTGTCAAATTAATAGAAGAAATAAGGACAGATATAAACATTTACAGATGCATGGTGCAGCTTCTCATGCTCAAGTGCGTTTGTAAAATTGCTACCGGTTCAGTAAGTAACAGTTTACGCGTATGCACTGACGTTTCATTATTTTACAGTAGGCCTAGTCATATTGTTTTTCGTGTTGCACAGCATCACCGTGCTCGGTACTTGAAATTAACAGAAAGTTTGCCTCATGATTTTTTGTCACTTTATATACCTCTAGGAGACCGGAAACAAACTCTCAAATCATGTTGTACTCGTAAAAAAACAGCATTGTTTTGAGAAAATATGGAAATATATACTCACTATGTATCCTTTCCCTGACTCCATGCGGCAGTAGACCTGCATATCCTGCATATCCTGGTCTCCGTGAAGGATTGTATACACACCGCTAGTGCTCTGACCAGCATCCAAGATCTCTTGACAATCTGCAGGCGGTTCTGTCGGCTCAGGGATGGACGAGAACTGGTGCCTCGTTGGCAGGAGTTGATACGACGAATGGCGATCCCGAGGGAGTCGACTTTTTGGCATTTGTGGTGCCGCTGGTAGTTGGTTCTGGGGTATCCTTGGAGACTTCAGGAGTCGACCCGGTGACATCCGTGGTGTTTTTAGGGATCGACTTGGGAAAAACTGTGGTCACCTCTGGCGTCGACACTGTTCAGGAAAATCACACGAAGCAGCTGAATGTTGGTGACTCTTTCAGCAGAATGCACTTTAGCTACACTCTTCATGATTTAAACAAAAAGTTAAAGAAATGCTTTGGGGACCTGCAGGGGCCAATTTTACGGCGCTGCTAAGCAAAAAAAAAAGAGCTTAGCACAAACAAAGTCTGGTTTATAAAAGAAGGTTACCAGCCAAAAACTCCATGTGATGTATATCGCTCGTGATTGGTATTCAGATGTTGTTTGCTGAAGCATGAAAATCACCTTGAGTTTTGGCTGGTAAATTGCTTTTATAAGCTAAGGTTTTTTTTGTGTTAAGCAACGTCAGCGCCGTGAAATTGGGCCCCGCTCTTGTCATCTCCGTTAAAATTGTGATAGTAAAGCCAAACAAGTCGGTCTCTGGTCAGACCGAAGTTCCGGAATTGATGCGGCGACGCAATATTTTTTTGGCTTTTTTTAAGCTTGAATTGTGCAGACAAGGTGGGTACTATTTTGCTGTTTTGTGTCCTCATTATACATTGGTGTCCTCCATAATTTGCCTTATTGCCCTTTATCATTTGCCTTGGTGGAATTTCCTCATTCCTCCGTGCTCCTTGGTACAAAAAATGAGGAGATGCAGCAATAGAGGGCGCTGTTGTAGCTTCCGTGTAATTTGAAGAGAAAAAAAGACTGACGAGCATGATTAAAATCGACGCGCGCGCTTACCAGACAGAGACCGAGTATTTCTTTTGGCCTAAGTAAAACAGGCCTACTTCAGAAATCTTAATTCGTCGGGAAGATTTTGTTGCCCGCTCTCTAGGCCAATTAGATTCCCACTTCTCTCTAATGTTAAAACCTAACCAGCCCATATCCTCTAAATCCGAATGCCTCAACCTATTTTGGCAGAGTTTGAAGGATCAATGCCGTTAAGCCCAGACACATTTTTACCCTGTCCTATTTTTTTTAAAGTCTATCGGAAATTGCGTGGTGAAATTACTTTCTTCCATATTTGTCGGAAGAGCACGCGAAAAAAGATAGGTTATACCCAAGCCAGTGGTGCACCAAAGGGGAGGGGGGGGGGGCCTCTCCCCCAAGAGGTTTTTTTTTTTTTAATTTATTTTTAAATCCCACGAGTTGACCTTGGTGATATGTATGTGGCATATTTTTTTAGTAGTATAATGGGGGTGTAAGTGGCGCCACCACCGTCAAAATAGCCTCCCCCCCCCCCCGGAAAAAAAAACTCGGCCAAAATGTAAAGTAACTTTATTGAATTTTTTTAGCCCCCCACCCAATCCCAAATCCTGGGTACGCCACACTGAGTATTTGTGACTCGAATTGACTCGAGCTAAATACGTGACTCGACTCAACTCGACTCGACTACACTCTGTGACTCGACTCGACCTCTTTCACCTAATGACTCGACACGAATCGAGTCGCAGAAATCAGTGACTCGTTAAAACTCTGGACAATAGGATTAAATGATTGAGTGTAAATTACCTCTCGGATTATCAGTTGAGACTACGTCGCCCTTCGTTGCCACGCAATGATAGAATCCGGCAAGTCCATTTGGGATGATTTCCTTGAGGTGGCGAATGTCGATGAACCGTGCGCCGTCAGGCCTCTGCGGCGCATAGGCGTTGTGACCGCCCAGTCTGACTTCCGTGCACGTACAGGGATCTATAACCGGCAGGACGAGCTTGATCCTGCCGCCATCGGCTGGGTCTGGTTCCGTGCCGAGAACACAGACCCTGGCAGACACCGAGGTGAATACTGCAAGACATTAAATAAAAAATGTATATAGACCCATATATGGTGCGGCATATCCCCAACATTCCAAGGATTGTGCAAATTGTGATAAAAGCATGAAACTTCGCTTGTTAGTTCTTCATGCCATGCAGACAATTTTCAGATATAGAAGCATTTCATATTTACCCTCTGGCGACCTTTAGAGGTCAATGAACTTTTCATACCCTATTCATAACTCTTGTTATTCAAAACTTCACTTTCATATGACCCAAGTCTATGTGATAGGTCTTCATTACGATGAAAATAATGATCAGATGTGAGAACAAATCATATCCGACCTCTGGTGACCTTTAAGAGGTCAATGACCTTTGTAAACCTGTTTATAGCTATTTGTTAAATTTATTTTTTAAACTCCATCATTTTTCACGATTCATGTTTGAATGAAAGGAGTTCATGCTACAAAGAGAATTTGCATATATAGGCCATTTCATATCTAACCTCTGGTGACCTAATGAGAGGTCATGACCTTTGAAAACCATAGCCTTCCGATGAATATTAATAAGATTTACACAATTGTAAATGCCATTGTTTTTATTACCCAAGTCTTAAAATGTACTCTTTGTGCCATATTTTGTTCTCTGATGTTGGGACATCATATTCGACGAACTGATACCCTTGGATAGGTCAGTGAACTTTGTATATGTTAGTTGCCGTTATTTATCATATGTACTCATCAAAACGCCATTTTTTTGTGACCCAAGCCTCAATAGTGCCATAGAACGGTATTCCACCTTTAAGTGTACAGTCATGTTACTAATTCAGACCCCACAAACAATTTGAGGTGACCTCTGATCTCGTTTCTCCTTGTTTTATTGAGATAGGAATAGAAACGTGTTGGTCTGTTTTTTAATGGAAAATGTACAAATATCAAGCAATATTCACTCTTGTGTACTTATTACACCCTTCTGTATCCAGATGGACTTGGATAGCCACGTTTTAACCTTTTTACCGAGCCCAATGATCACTGTTAGATAGTGATGCTTGTCCGCTTATATTATTTAACTCTGCGTCTGCCCTTATCAAATTGAAAATTGAGATCAGACGTCATGCAAAAATATCTTGGGGTCTGACTTCATGATATGCTGTAGAATAATTATTAAAATACTTTCTTTTTGCTCTAATTCGACTTTGGGTATGAACAAAAATGGCAGTTGGAAGATTGAACATGATAAATAACGGCAATCAGAGTATACAACGTTCATTGACCTCGTAAAGGTTATAAGAGGTCAATTATGAACTGTCTACATATCTGAAAATGTATATCATGCCAAGAATACCCTAAATGTGGATATGGGTAATAAAAAAGTGGGGTTTTGAATAACTAATGTTCTTATTATCTATACATGAGATACGCTTAATAGACCTCTTGAATGCCATCAGAGGTCAGATATGAGATTCCCTACTTATGAAATTCTTTTTGTAGCATGATCCACTTAACATTAAGACTTGGGTCTGATGTAAATGGGGTTTAAAGGGTATAATCTTGTAAATAACTATAAATAGATTTAGTGCAGTTACTTTACAAAGGTCAATGACCTCTGGAAGGTCATTAGAGGTCAAGGGTGATTTTTTGTTCTTTATTTACATTGTATGAAGACTATATATAGACTAAATTCACATGAAATGCCTCCATATCTAAATTTTTATTTGTCATGGTATGAAGACCTCACAAGCCAAGTTTCATGCTTAAATTATCACAAAATGCACAATTCGGTCCCTATGCCGCACCACTAGAACTGAATTTCCTGCCAATTCATTATCAAAAGGTCCACTGGTTATCCTTCCGAAAAACAAGTTCATTGCCGTTAATTGCATTCAGATTCGTCAAAGTAAGGAAGAGAGTATGTTTAAGAATTGAATTTTCGTTAGTCTGTAGACATTTTGCACAAGTCATGTGCTCATTCTAATAAGTATTTTTTTCTGCAGTGGGATACGCTCAAGTCGTATTTGCCCATACGAAATTAAGACCAATTCATTCACGACATCAATAACAGATTATGTTTCATGTTCACCGTTACTCTAACTGATTCGCTTCGCATTAAAATTCGCGTACAGTTTGAGCCGGCCTTTAGATGTCTATTGTGAATTCATTTTATACATCATAATTCTTGACATAAACAGACCGCCAACAAAGCTGTCCAGGAAGGGTGACAATGTACGTAAAGCCTGGTTTTCATATCGATGTAAAACTCCTTCACGGAACAGTGTGAACACTGGACCGCACCCATCCGACAGAAAAGCCCGCGATTCTCGTCACACTTAAGGGTGCACACCGATAAATAGGTCTAAATCCTTCCGCCGAGCTAATGAATACAAGTTATACCCTCAAAATATTCTATTTTAGAGAGTTCTGAGAGCCATAAAATTGGGAAATTCAAAAGATATGGCAATAAACCTCTGGTCCGGACTTTGGACTTTCAATTCTGAGCATTTTGGATACACTTGAGCTGGAAAGTGCGCTACTTTGCCATGTTGTATAGGGATCGTTTTTCAAGATGGCTACTTTTCCGCTTTTTGGAAAAAAAGGGCCGTCAATTTACCCACCACGAAAAAAAGAAAAGAAAATGAAAGATGACATCAAATTAGGTTTTGACCTTCACCGACGTATAAACACTACATACTCAGTGTGTTACCTCCCGAGTGAAAGTTGGCAAAAAGCACTCGGGTGGGACTCGAACCCACGACCGCCTGCTTTTTAGTGCAGACGTCTTACCACTTGACCACCGAGCTAGCTGGATCGGTTGGCTGGTTGGAATCGATGTACATAGCAGCGGGTACCGCATAAACTATTTCAGCATTCACTCGGGAGGTAACACAATGAGTATAAGGTGTGTATACGTCGGTGAAGGGCAAAACCTAATTTGATATCTTCACCTTGACGCAAAATTCCATCTTATGAAAGATGACAAGTTGATCATCACTTTTCTGTGCAGCTTAAATACATGTGAGAGTGCTGAGTATTTGTAAAAAAAAAAAAAAAATGAAGTATATGCATTTACCACTAGTGTCTATGGGAATTTTAATACAAGGTTGCACACTGAAACCCCGAAGAGACACTGTGGTCCGTCCATTCACGAGATGTACAAGTATGATATAGTCTCATAAATCCGGTTGTAAAGGGTGCTAATTCGGGGACAAACGAACCCCATCTTCAAATTCAAATCAGTTTAAATTTTTGCAAAATTCCAACTGCTATTACATGTACATTTGTAATTTCATTCAGTTTTGTCAGAGAGAGAAGCATGTGTTTGATCAATAAAACATTTCGTTGGTTAAGAAACATCATCATATTTCTGTATTCAAAGTCATGGTTCAAGCTTGGCGTATAGACATAGATCCCAGCAAAGCGGCTCAAGATGGGTCACGATGCACATCTAACAATTACAAAATGTGCCTACATACCCACAATGATGACAGCTAACGCTAGGGTTGATGGACTCCACCCAGGCGGCATAATGATCGCGCCCACTTCAACTCTGAAAAGGAAAAAAAAATAACAAGTCTGTCTACTGATAGAAAAGTGAACTCGAAGACAATCGTCATCCCAAGGCTGAATTTGACCCAGCCTAGCAAAGCTTGTAGTCTATGTAATAGACCACGGCGAATGTCTTGGCCTATTTCGGGTGAGCAGATTCGCTGATTAATTGGGCAAGACCCACCTCTTGACCTCCTAGATTTTGACCAATCAGCGGGCGCTTTCTAAAGCCCTAACAGTCCTGAATCCTCCAATCTTAATACGATTTTGCACACACCCTAGGGAGTTAGGGATATCGAGTCTTCGGTCATTCACCCGTTACGCGTCACATAGGCAATGGTTTAAAAATAAACGTGTATCATGTTACGTGAGATGCTGCCGGTTGTTTTATACAAAGCACTGCATTTGATTTGACCAATCAAACCATTTAGTCCTGATTTGGGAATGAAATGACATCACGATTTAGTAAAATCGACCCCGATTGGGCGGCGCGCGGCTTGCATAAATTCGCATGTACACATGTACATGTACCCAACACATGTACCCTGGACGAATTTTGGGTTCTTCGTTCGACAACCATCCCCTATATTGCTATGGGCTTGTTAATTAGCTGTTTCGGTGACTCACCGAAACAGCTATTGTTTTCGTTAAGATTTTTTTTTTTTTTTTTTTTTCCCCTCCTTTTTCAGACTTTTTCTCCATAGGTTTAACACACGTTTCTTCCACCAGTCCACTTTGCCACTTTTTCAAATCCGATCGATTTCAGACTTGATACATACTCAGACCACCACCCACAGATGGTCCTAGAAGAAATTCGTGACCGTGACGACATCAGGTGTCGGGTTACGTCACATTAAAGATGCATTTTCCCCATATGTTTTGTACACGTTTTAAAACACTCCACTTTGGCTTCTTCGTAAATCCGATCGACCTCAGACTTGATACATACTTAGACCACCACCCACAGATGGTCCTAGATGAAATTTGTGATCGTGACGTCATCAGGTGTTGGATTACGTCACATTAAAGATGCATTTTTCCCCATAGGGTTTGTACACGTTTTAAAACATACTACTTTGGCACTTTCGTAAATCTGATCGACGTTAGACTTGGTACACACTTAGACTACCACCTACAGATGGTCCTAGAAGAAATTCGTGATCGTGACATCATCAGGTGTAAGGTTACTTCACATTAAAGATGCATTTGTCCCCATAGGGTTTGTACACGTTTTTCTTCAAATCATACTTTGGCACTATATGTCTGATTGACTTTTCACTTGGCAGATGACATTCGAAGTGACTTCGTCAAGTGTTCATCACGTGCATAGAGTATTTCAAATATCCATTTCTAGTTCACTTTGAAATCGTGCAATTGTCTTTTTTGTACCCAGGAAATCTACGCACGTGTATGTTCGCCCTGTTGTAAGTGGTGTTGCTGAAAGTAATTATGCGATAAATAAACCCAGGTCGGATTTATGGTGGATGCTCCATTCAAAAGTTCATAACTTTATTATTGCCAGAAAAAAAAAATACAAAAAAGTAATCCATTTTCGGGAAGAAGGCCCAAAATAGCACCGGAAATGCATTTGTAACATTTCTGATTCTTTTCGGAACCGTCTCTCTTAAAGGGAAAATACAACATTTGCAAACATCAAAAAATAAAACTACCAAATCATTTTGAAATACCTTGCTGGACTGTTAGTGAATGACAGTGTAAAGCATCCTGTAAAATCATGGCACCTGGTATACTGTCATTTTCAAGAAAAGTGTTATTTTTGTATCAATTTCCAACGCTGATCGCTGATCAGCGTTGGAAACAACTGGCTTTTTTTTTTCAAGTACTGGCCCCAATTGACCATCGCACTTGTTTGCAATCGATTACAAACCTATGAACGGGTACGAGCCAGTACTTGAAAGGTTTCCTGACCTTACAATTCCCCAATGTATGTAAACTGCTATGTTTCTTCTTATATGGAGTCAGGGAACCAGACTACAGGAAAATGATCAAATTTTCTTGGTTTTTATAGTATTTTCGAACCCAAAACCTCACAAAAGTCAGTGTAACTATATTTGTTATATATTTCCAGCCCCCCAATTCCATCCATTTCTGAAAATTACAGCAAAGACAAATGAAGTATATTCCCTTTAAAAACAAAGTTTCTCAAGTTGACAATTGGGAACACAGAACCAATAATGTCAATCATTCATCACATTTCTTTTTCTGATATTCAATGGTTAAGAAATAACAACATTACACTCTGAAACACAGCTACAGTCGTGCCATCAGGCCTTGAATTCAGTATGAATTTGAACTTGAATTTGAACCACATTGCTTGTTTTTCTTCATTTTGTCTTTATTAAATAACATATGAAAGTAATCATTTTAAACAAATTGACCTATACAAGATATAACTTTTATAAAGCACGATTTTGGAATTGACAAGCAACTCAGCAATTCAGACCCGAAAAAAAAGACCATCAACGTTATCATTGTTTGGCCATTAACGTGTTGAATACTGAGAGACAACAGTATAATTGAACGAATTGTCAGCAACTGCATCATGAAACATAAATCAATTTCTCGTAATTAGCCAGTTCAGCTTCAACTATGAAAGGTATGATGCCACGTAGCCATGACAACCAAACAAAACATAATAAATGCATCGTTTATCCATCTGCCCGGCTGCTTTCGATCATCATTCATTATTTATATTGATTATAATAACGGTTTTTCCCTCCAATTTCAACAAGTTTGCATTCAATATTACGCCCGGCTCACACGATTTAGATTGAAATTGAAAGATCACACGGATCGTTTTTCAACAATCAAAAAGAATCGTTAAATTTCACTATCCGAGCAATCTATCGTCTCTTAGCTTCAATCATCCCAGGAAAAGATGCATTCAAGTTAAGAGTTCGCGTTGATCATTCAATTTCGTCTGAACCAGCAATACAGGATTGATCGGGCGCTCATTTGGATTAATGGGCAAACATAATTTAGATTTTGTCAAGTATATATATTGAGATTTCCTGCATGTACAGTGTGTATAAGAAATACAAACAAAATATAACGGAATGCCAGACGTAGAATGTGTAACCAACATAAATAATACACTGTAAACACGTTGGGAAAAATGGATTGATATGTAGACCAGCGTTGGTCAACATATCAACAGGTTAAACTCTTGGGCAAATTCTTCCGAATTGTTGGCAAAATTTTACCCAAATTGGGTAAATTCAAACCAATGTTGGGTAGAATTATGTGTTTTACCCATTATTTTTACAGGGTATAGTAAGGTTTGAAAGATATGCCTTTCCACTTTAAAATGAGACATCAAAGGTCCAAATCTGAGTTATGAGTGATTTTCCAAGAGAGTTCAAATTGACCATGGCACCAAGTTTTCGATTGTAGGCATAGGGACAAAGGTAGCCTACTTGCCTTGTATTTGCCTGGTCTGTATGCTAAATTTAGCATGAGGTGATAGCAAGAAAATGTTTAGAATTGTGTTTACTCGCTGAGGACATTTTTTTCAACAGGTTATGTTCTAAACGTTTTTTTTTGGGGGGGGGGGATTTTGTCTGGTGTTCCATTTTTGCTAAACATATGAATCTAATAGGAGCCATAATCTGGTGATGGAATTTTAGTGAAGTACAGCACAATTTTAAAATTATAGAGTAGACCGTGGTCTATTAAGCACAATCGTTGTTTTTATTAGTACTTGAAAATATCTGTTTGAAAAGGGTGTTAGTTCCTTTATTAAATGTTATTTCCAACTGACTATGCAAACAGTCCAGAATAATTGTGGAATTCATCTGCAGCCTTTACGAAAAGTGACAGCCAAAATGTAAGGTTTTTTTTTACTCACCGATTTGGGTCACCGCGAATCCAGCGAATTATCCCCGGGTTGAATCCGCGTTCGCCGGCAGAGATTCGCTGGCACTAAGCAACGCTCAGGAGATACAAGATCGGCCCTTGAATTCGCAACGGAGATACGTACAGCCCAGCACCTTTTGTCTGAATTCCCCGGATAAACACTGAAGAAGAAGGTTGGGCCTTAATTACGGCGACTCGCTTCATATGATTCTCGTTGTTACCGCTCTGTTTATTTACAGGAATATAAAAACAAAATTGTTTTGGATCGTTTCCATGGTTTCGAAGCTATAGTTCTAACCGAAAAATAGTAATAATAATGGTAAATGAATCGTAGGGTTGGTCTATTGTGATTGGTTTCCTGTTGCAATGCAGCTCTTTTGTGCTAAATGAATCGTCAAGCTCGCATAGACTTGGTCCGAGGTCGATAAACGCCTGCGATTTGTCAGTGCATCGACGAATGCACA
Organism: Patiria miniata; assembly: GCF_015706575.1. Taxonomy (NCBI): domain Eukaryota; kingdom Metazoa; phylum Echinodermata; class Asteroidea; order Valvatida; family Asterinidae; genus Patiria; species Patiria miniata. The sequence continues at coordinate 2,326,533 of NW_024037069.1, forward strand.
ACATTAAACCAAGTACCGACTTGAAACCGCTCTAACTCCTCTCTGTCTCCAGCTTACCGGAAATTGCAGAAGTCGACGCTGACAAAAAGTCAACGTCAGGATTTTTTTCTCTGTAAATTTCTTATTTAAAATTTTAAAAAAATATAACGAAAAATACAAAGACGGTGGAAACGGAGGGATGGGTATCGAGGGAGTCCGGTCGTCCTTTGTTACAATCCATGAGAATTCTGATACAACTTTTGCTCCAAAAATAATTTAATAGTCCAGAGGGCTTATCTATAAGGCACCACGACACAATTGATCAGGATAAAATTCACAAATAAAGTGTAAATCATTGAATATTTTTTCATAGTATTCTTTTTGCTAGTGTTGTTTCATTACTATGCGTTGTTGACATGGATCGCTTCAATAGCATGACGAGTCTGCTTGACCTGTTGTCTGCTCATTTTTCCCCTTCTTTATTACTGAGTTTTAATACTGCACTGCTGCAGATTGCCTGCATTTCATTTATGTTACAGTTCACTTCCATGCAGTACTGTAACACGTACAGGCATGTACATTGTACATTACTTGTATGAACGATCCATGATTGATGCCAGTGATTGGAAAAACACTGCTGGAAACGAGGCTCCTGATAATAGTGAGAATATGTATTGAGTTTGGATAACCTCCAATGTGGCGAGCTATAACAATATTGCACGAGTTGTAGACGGGTGCAATTTGTTGATAGCGAGAGCAATATATTCTTGTATCCCCGAAAACAAGCCATTCAATATTACTATTACAGTCAGAGAGCCCAGAGAGCTTCAACTAGAGCATAATGTCATCATTGGGGAGCGGGAGCCGGGAATGAGACGGGGCATAACAGCTTGGACAATTGGAAAAGCAGAATGGGGGAGGGGGAGGGGGGCTGGAGGGGGGGGGGGTGTTGGACACCATACGACTCCAGGAGCGCTGTTCATACATCCTGCAAGTAGTGAGGGGGAAGGGGAGAGGGAAGGGGGACGGGGGTTGTCCCCACGCACCCCCTCCCCCGGATTAACGCCGCCTGCGGTACATAGGCATTGTTGCATAATATCAGCAACATTGAATCGATAACTTCTTCATCTGACATTAACAGACATCTGGGGAAAAGATTTCAAGATTTCGTAACATTTATTGAATTGAATGAATACAATTTAATAAAACCGAACCGATTAAATTGAATGATTAAAATGATTGAATGAACAAGCACATACACATTTTATTATCACACACAATTTTTGTTAAAGCTATAGTCCATCATTTGCAGCCATCCGAAAAAGTAACTGGCGTATTATTGTTGAAAAACATACTTGTTTGAAAGATAGTAAGTGGACTAAACTCCCTTTGAAATTAATCTTTCAGGCAAGCTTTCGTTTTGAAGTAATCAACGAAAGAAGGCCTTTACCAGTGGTGTGTCTTAAGACGCACCGTAGGAAAATTTAAATTAGTAGTTCGTTTTGTTATTCGGCGCAGCGCGCACAAGCATTGGCACGACGCACAGGCGCGCGCAGTTGCTATAATTCGTCGGATCAGTGCGCGACATAACGTATAGCTGCAATTCAAAACAATTCAAAACATGATTCCGCAGCTTTTGATTTGAAAGTGAGATCCTAGAATGCTGTTTTTCTCGAAATATACAGCTGAAGCTGAGCTGAAACTTCATCAGGTTAGTTGTTCAGTATCCTTCATTAGATTTTGATCACTTTTGTTGCTTCAAACGAACAAAATGCACAAATGATGGACTTTATCTTTAAACATTCAAGAAATATATATATAATCTGAAAGATAATACCAATGCCGCATAGGCTTCTGTTCCATCGTGCTTTTCAAAGGGTTCATGAAATGATTTTTCCAAGAAACACATTTTTGGCTACTTCTTACTCTTCTTAAATGTATGAAACTATTTGACATCCCTTTTTGGTTTATTGTATTCAAAAGTGCATTTCTTCAAACATCTAAAGTTTTCTAAGCTTTTGGAACAACTGAGGGCGCTGTTGCCGTAAAGTCATTTCATGGAGACACCGTTCAGTCTAAGGGTGTTGTTTACAAATGTGAACCCCAACATCTGCTCATTGATGACATTTATGAGAAAGGTTTGCTCATTGGCTTACTGCCATGTACTAACACAACAACGAATTACCGAAGAAAAGAACATTTTCAACAGCGAAATATCCAAAATTCTGGCAACTTTGTGTGCACAAACCAATTGCAACATTAAGGGTTCTGACTGATATGACATCACGCATTTGCTCATTAAAATTTGCACTAGCATAAAAAAACAATAAGGCACCAAAATACCCTTGAAAAATGGCAAAATGAAAATTGAAAATAAGGTATAATGGGACACAAAGGTGCATTTTTAAGAGTTACATTAAACAAAAACATACATTTCATGGGCCCTTTAAAAGAGAAACAAATATTTAATTTTCGATCTTGCTTTTCACTGTATCGTAGTTAAGGGGATTTTCAAGTAAATCCAACGTGTAAATTTGATCAAAGTAACTTTGTGAAACGGAGTTTGAGCCTGCGGCCCCCAGATTACCGTTCCAGTGCTCTACCAACTGAGCTATCCAGCTTTATGTTGGCGGCTCCCAATTGTGTCACTGTCCGTGTGCAATACCCCATTTTACAAAGCCAGCAACATTAGCAATACTGCAAACCCAGAAAATAGAAAATTGGGATGACTCAGAGATGATACGGCTTTGAATTACAAAATTGATGTTCAAATAATCAACATAGCGAAACTGACTGGGTGCATTTTAATTACTTTACATTTGAACAAGAAATTAACCGAAGAGGGCTTTCAAGCTTCGACCAGTGGATTGCCATTAAGCGGATTTCGTTTTACTCCCAAAGTATGTTTTTCAACACTGACAACGCATTACAACAAGTTCCGTATAAAGTGCGGTACAACTTCAAAACGGTATTTACATATTGATCGAATTCAGTCACTTATGAAAAACCCATCATCCATAAGCCAATGACAAATATAAATCCTTTCTAAATTAAACATGTAACTTAAAGGCCAACAGTGAATACTTTCTGAATAATATTGCGCTCTGAATGATTATTATTGTTAACATGATTAATACAACACTTAAAAGCAGATTAAAATCTCTTGTTCTACTCGACAATAGTCACATTTTTACGACGTCACACTTATTATGAATAAGGCTTTACTTTTTTTGCAAGACTTTGCTAACTATTTTTTTAACATTTAATATGAAATGGTAAATGTGAAAGGTAATGTACAACTTTGAATTTGGCTGTAATTTTGGGGTAAGTATTTTATAGCAAGTATCGTTCCACTGACCTGTTTAAAGATTTGTGTTTATAGATACCGGAGAAAACAAAAACAAATAAACAAAATGCTGTTCTTTCAGTCGGATTCCCTAACCCTACGCTTCAACTGAATCGGGACATATTATAGACGTCAGGGAATTATCAGGTCAAAGAACTACACTAGCTGGCATATGTCTATGAAAAGGTATCTTACTTGTGTCCGTTGCAATTGGGGTGGTGTTTAAAGAAAGTGTTTTTTTTCAACGATGGTTGGCCTAACCATTGTTGGAAAGTAATGAACAATTCCACTTTTCTTAAAAATGACAGCGTACCAGGTGCAATGATTTATTATTTACTTACAGCCTACTACGGTGATTCATAATAAATTGGTAGTTTCACTCTTTCGATGCTTGCAAATGTTGTACATTACCTTAGAATGCACGTCAACAGAAACAGCTTTACATCTCAACTAGTCGTATTTAAAGAGCTACGTGACACGATATTTAATTAATTTCATATCTATCATGAATTCAACCCTATCAGAAGCCGGGCCACATCGGCCTGTTTTCGGTCACTTGATCAACTGCGGCGCATTTGGGAATTCAAATTTATGTCCCCTATCGTTGCAAAAGCATTGTTTCATTTTCATTTTTTTTTCGCATGATTATCTTACTTTTGGGAGCTCGTTTGTTAAAGTCGTGTATTAGGAAAGCTAAATAAGTATAAATCCTCGCATCAATTTGCAATTGGAGCCCCACAAATTCAGGGTCGGTTACTGACTGAGCAGATGGCGCAAGTACACAAAATGTTACTTTTTCAAAATATGTTTGACAACAAATGAGACTACCACCTTTAGTGGTAGCCACAGTTTAGCCAAATGATGCCATTCATGAGTCGCCTTAACTATTTTTTGGGGGACACTTGGGCCTACCAGCCCCAAATGTTGTCTGATGTTGTACACCCGTGTGTTTAAAGTTTGGTTATTATAGGCTTCCCGGCTATTTTAACAAATATTTTCCATTCAAATTCAACATCCCTGTCATTCAATTTCGTCCACGAAAATTTCACACGCTTTCAAAAAATCAATTTAGTCATTTTCTGTTCAATTTTAGAGTTTGGTCACCCTCTTTAGTCAACGGCTCGACAATATTCGTCATTAGATATCAAATTCGTCTAAGCTGTTACCGAATGGCAGCATGCAGAGATCAAAGTCGTCATACATAAATCAATAAGACGAATTTGATTTGTGACTAACAAGGTTTAGCGTAGACGAGACGCAATCGAAAACAAAAACTCGAGCACCTTGTTTGAATTTGCTTGAACTGAATTCAAAAGTGTCTGAAAAAAGACGAAATTAAACATCTGAAGTGCACTAAAATCGATGTTGATGGACGAATTTGAATATAAGTAACGTTGAATTTGAATGATAACGTTTTAAATAGCCAGGAAAATCTATGTATGTACTTTACACGCGCAAAATATACATGCTCTGATGGATTTCGTGAAACCTAGATGCATTGACCCAAAGGTGGGACGACACACTTTTTTCTTCAAATAGTGGAGAGCAAAGCTCATGTGGGGGCCATCAAAGGTCAACTACAAATTCACCGGAAAAGTTCTTGAGTTATCCTTTGGTTGGGGTTGGGAGAATCATGATGAGAACAAAATAAAAATCCAGAATCTCTAGAAATCGTTTGGAAAATCGGCCCAGGAATGTGTTAATTACCATTCATAAATAACCAAAATAAACTGGTTCTGACAGGGCTGATAACATGTAAATGCACACAATACAATCTACAACAATTACACTCGATTAAACTAAATTAATTATATATAAGTATGTACAATGAGCGATGCTTCAAAACCCCAGGGGCGGATCCAGGAATTTTCGCGGGGGGAGGGTTCATCAGCAACAAAATCTGAAAATGTACACAGTTTTTTTTTTTCCGGGCACTTGGCCTCCGTAAATTCAACAACTGGGGGGGGGGGGGGGGGGGGGGGGTATCATATTTCAATAGCGGACACTGTTCAAATTCGACGATTATTAACACTAGATTACATAATGGTGTACCGTATTTTGAACAGACAGACATTATATAACTGTTGGGGAGTGTCGGGGGGGGGGGGGTTCGACTTATATTTTAGGAATTTGTATTTTATATTTTTTTTCTTTTGGACAGAGCTGGGGGATCCGCGCCTGAACCCTGGGTTTTTTTGTTCTGCAACCGTGTATTGTTCTTATCGCAAACAAACGTGTGATGAAGCAGATATAAACATGTGGTGTAAGGCCCCCCAAAAAATACTCGGTCTCTGGTCAGACCAAAGTTCCGGAATTGATGCGGCGACGCGGCTTCTTTTTTTTTTTCAAGCTTCGATTGTGCAGACAAGGTGGGGTACTATTTTTGCTTTTTTTGGTGTACTCATGTACATTGGTGTCCTCCATAATTTGCCTTGGTGCAATTTCCCATTCCTTGTTGCTCTTTGGTAAAAACATTTGAGGAGGTGCGGCAGTAGAGGGCGCTGTAGTGCGGCAGTAGAGGGCGCGAAGGTTGTCGCGCATGATTAAAATCGACGTGTGCGCTGACCAGAGACCGACTATTTTTTTTTTTGGCCTGAAAGGCATTGCTGAGGAAACATGACCTAAACCGAAGGCGAGGGCTATTATAGCCGCCTAATCGGGTTTAAACATCATTACTTTTTAAACCTTTTCGGTCAAAATGTACCAAAGGTTAACAAAATTGATAACTTTTCTATGGCGTGCATTCTTGACATTTAATCAAAATAGAGAGATATCTCTATTAGGAATAGAGATATCTCTGTTTCGGACGTATACAAAGTTAACATTTAATCTCTCTAATGGAGATATTTCTAAAGAGATATCTATATTTTTGGATTAAATGTCAAGAATGCTCGCCATACTCTTGAAAACAGCACGGGTATGACAGGATGCCGTTTGACAGGATGGACGTGTGACAGGATGCCGTTCGTGATCGTCACGCCTCCCCCTTATCGGTTAACAGTGCAACCCGGCCTCTTACGTTTTCTTCATTTCACTGGGCATTCACTTATGCACTACTTACGTAAGAATCTGCCGATTCTTGACGATTGAATACAATTTATATTATATTCGTTTACTTTATTTTTATTCTCACTCTGATTTTGATTGACTTTGAATCATAATAAAAGGTCGTGCACTTTCGTTTTTATGAATTGAAATCATTGTTTCCCCGCCTCTTTAAATGCTGATTGTTAACCTCCTTTTTGGCCTATCGTTTGTTCTTCCCATTTCATTCGTATTTGCTGCCGTTTGTGACGTACTGACTTTAAGTTTGGAGTGTCCACAGGTAACAACAAGTGCTTAAAGTTATTATTGCTTGATAAAAACAAGAATATATGATTTCAGAAGATTATTGCTCGCTACAATCAAGGATACCATGATGAAATCAGAAACAAAAAAATAACAGTGTAGGATTCCGCTAAGCTCTTTTTAGGGTTAATATTGATGTTATGATAGACATCAAATACATTATATATAGCCCATGCCATTAGGTACTTGTCGGTTTTTGTTTGTTCACATCTGTAAGTTAAACTTAGCTTTTGTAAGCAACATGTGCACTGAGCCCTGTTGGTATTTTTGTCTCCCAATCTCATGCCCTCTCTTTTATCTTCTTTCTGTAGGCTCAATGCACGTGTTTGCTTAATAGGGACCATTGCATACAAGCTTTGCTTCTTAATGGATCCCACTGCAGTATCACTTGTTCGTTAATTGCATCTTTATATATCCATTTATTTATTTATTTATATAATACCTTCTATGATTAATTTTTGTTGGATTAATACTGTGGAAATAAATAAACCTGAAACCTGAAAGATGAAAACACTGAATCAACATGCACCGAAAACACAATATTATTATTCACAAATTCAGGTGGAGCTATTAAGAGTCGCTACGAAGCTAAAATCCCCATTTTTAAAGTACATTTCCCGCAAAGTCGTTTAAAATAATATAGGCCTACTCCTGTTCAGCCTATATTAATATGACTGTCGGTCAGAAACTGCGCTTCATGATTTCTGTATTTTTTGCAACACTTACAAATTACTGACTTCGAATCAAAGGTTGACTGATTAACCCGTGGTTAGTGGTTAACCACAGCGATTAACGGACTTAATTTACTTCTCTATCAGAGTTCAGCTACACAGAAAAGTTAAGCTGGATGTGAGCCTGTAACCTCGGGAAACCGTACCAGTGCCGTACCGGGTACCGATTGAAATGTTGGCTTCCCTTTCAGGTTTTATGTACTCTGCGTTCTCTCCAACAAATCTATTGCTTTCTGCTGGCAAATGTTCACCTTTGTATGTATATTCAGGGAAAATTGCCTCTTTTTTGCAAGAAGACTGGTACCCGATCCCTACATTATTATCGTTAATATAATGAAAACTAAATAAGTGTCAGCCTGCAAATATTTTGAACTTTGTGGAAAACTTATACTAGAACTGAAGTGGCTGATTTGTTTTTCAATCGATATTTTAACTCAAGTGGTTAATTATATCTATTGTAATACCCCCCCAAAAAAAAAATGTACTACCCCCACCCAAGCGATCGAGTTAAAGACGCAATTTATTATTAAGCGTTTAACAAAAATATCATGATATTATCTTCGTTAATTAGTGGGTTTTGGAAAAAGTTAGAAAAAATGAGCTTTCCCTATGCTGATATACTAGTACTTTTTCTTAATGTTGCACTAATGCATTTTTTAAAAACATCCTTTATCTTTCACTTTTTCATTTTTTTTGTTTGCCAAGAAAACTTTAAAGTGCATTTTCTCTATCGAAAAACTCTGAGATGAGTCCCGGCGACCCCTCTGTCCCCTTAGCTTTTTGCCTTTGTCTTTGAATGTGACTGATTTTTTTGGATCACCGGTTAATGTCCGCGGATGCGTCGTGTCATCATTTCGGTCCCTTTAAGAGAGACCTGTTTACCCTTCCAGGTGACCCACTGTATCCCCATGTAATCAGCGACTGTTGCGTCGTTGTAGTACAAGCCGTTCAGGTTGCTCTTGAATGAGTCGCCATGGCACCCCTTGTACCACCAGCCTCCGTGGAATTTCTGAGCGCAATTTTCCAGGGAGACATCGTCGTTGTCAGCATCGCGGGTTGAGAAGTGTTGGCGATAGTGAACGCTTAGTGAATCACCTGCACGCACAGTGAGGAAGAACCATTGAGAGATGAGTGAATCACCTGTGTGCATAAGAACAGCCCGTTCAATGTGGTCCATGTATGTGTGTTTTTACGGTTTTACTGTATTTGGAGAAACACTTTCATTATTTAATTTAGTGCCTTTTCATTCAATTGTTTAACACTTATACCACTGTATGTTTATATGCTCAATTTTCTGTATCATTGGTGTTTAAATTTGTATGTGTAAACCAAGAAGTAGAATTTCATGCTGGCATCATGAATGAATAAATGGAGTTGAATTGAATTGAATTGAATTGAATGCTTCATGACGAATGCTGAATGGACATTTTCACTAAGGGACTTCTTATAACAACAACATTTGAACGGGTTCCTTTGTTTATTTTTTTTTTTTTTGACTTGGGCTCCTCTCGTCATGTTATATTTTGTAAGACATGTTATCTGCATTGAATCACGACGAAATTACTGATGAGATGCTACATCGACATCAAAAACACTATTCAACAGGCCAACGGTGCTTCCAATCCGCTTCATGAGCATCCATGGGCGGAAAAATTGTAACGAGTTTCCCGTGAACCTCCCTGAATACATTTTTGTTTTACGCTACTGATGTTGGTCATTGTGTTAATTGAACACACGAGTTAACGTACAATCGATTGAATGGTTGGTTAAAGCGGGATGGGGGAGCCACAGACTATTATAAAACAATCAGTAATAAGGTAGTACGGTTTTTGTTTTGTTTTGAGTAACTGGATGAAAGCAGCGCAATTAAATTACAATTAAATCGTAGGCAACAATACAAGACATGTTGTGTTAAAGGAGAGGGCTTTAATGAAACTGAACGTGCAGCGTATGTACCTGCATGTCCGCTCTCCTCACGGAAGCCATCGACATGATTTTTATTACTTGTGTGTATTTTGTTGTGATTTACCTTTTTAATGTATCTTTCACACGATGTAATTCTCTGTAATTTCAATATATAACGATTTTTAATGTGTGTAAATTAGACTGCAATTCAGCCCTATAGCCGTGAAAGGTAATAAAATAAACCATTAATAATAATAATAATAATTGGCATCAAACAATCTATTCAACGATTTTTTGTCTTCGACAGGCTTTATGACTTTATGGATTTTTTTTCTGGGATTTTCCGGCAATCTCCATTTTATAAAAATGCGTTTCCATTGTATATTAATTGGTGTGTTCGATCAAATACATGCAGCTGAATGAAGCGAACATTCGAAATGAGGGCAGAAATAGACTGTTGCCTGCGGATACAAAAAAAAATGTGCAAGACATGCATTGCGATAGGAAAAGTCATATACTAGTAAGGATACTGGGGTATTATCTACCTGCATCTCCACCCTCCGCAATGAAGCCACTGACATCGAGCCTGTAATTGTACTCAGATGAGTCTACGAGGAAGAACCCATAACGAACACGGGCTTCATCCCCATTGAACGCCCTCAGGGTGATGACCAGCTCCCACCCCCGGTTACGAGTCAGACTATGCAGCTTCTGGTTGCCCAGCCAGAACTCTCCGGTCAGATCCCCGAATCCTTCTGTGTACTCCCGCCAGATCCGGTTGAAGCTCACCGAGCCGTCCTGGCGTCTCTGAAACACCTGATCAAAAAAATATATATTATAAACGGTAATAATTTTCCCCGCGAATAGGCCAGTTATTAGCAGAAATGGTATTATTAAGCGTGTTATATTCCGTTGTATGTAGTATACAACAGCCGGTATTTGTGCCTTTCAGCACAAAAACTGTCATTTTGTTATTCTAATTTTGTGAAAACCAAATAAAAATCATATTTGGGCTAATGCTCACACTAAAACATGGCTTCTTCTTTCTTCTTTATAATCTTGATAGGATGGGTTTAACAACGAAAAATATGATTGGACAAATTGTATCCGCACCTGTGGTTTCCGAGGGCATATTTTGCCCGAGGACACCCCAAATCTCCGCATAATTATTCTTAAGACACACACTTTCTTTGTTATTGAAAAACAAATACCTGAGACAATGTGAGTGGTTGATGAGCTTTGTGTAGTGAAAAATGGGCTCGCTTTAATGCCAAATTTGGCACAGAGATAGACCAATATTAAATAAACCAATGTAGATATTGGGGCATCGCAGATATGGCCCTTGCCGGCTGTGGGAGCCATCATTATGAAGTACTGAGTCATGCTGAGTCCGCACTATTTTGTAATTCTTTTTCTCGTGCAGGATGGAGGGGAAAAACACCTTTTGTCCCTCCCCTTTTCTACGTGCTTGGATGAAAAAGGCATAAATAATTCATTTTTTTTTCAATACCCCATTACAAAAAAATCATCTAAAATCAATGTCAGCTGTTGTTATGTTCTTCCTGTATGTACTAAACTGTACTGTATACAGATGTACATAAACACGAAGTAAAATTGGTCTTATAAATTCAAGTTCTGACTCGCCAAAAATAACGTACTGGCAATGTCTGAGACGTTCCACTAGCATAGCAGAAAAGACTCTTGCTAAAACCTTGCCCCACTTTCAAATGATACGAGTTGAGCCACAATAAATGCTAAGTCAGCTCTTTTTAAATGCAATTATGTTGCCAGATTCGGAAAAAAAAGTCATTTTTTGTAAACTTTTTGTAAACAGAATCAAACGCTGTGCTAAGCGATGTCCAACACGTATTAAAATGGATTTGTGAAACACCTTTGAACAAGTTGGACATTTCAGACATCAATTTGAAGAACAGATTGACCAGGTGTCAGGATTTTTCTGTATATAGCTATTTTTAATTTTATTTTTGGCTGGGGAGAGTACGGAACTGGAAAACCCAAATAAATCTCTTCGCTAGAAAGAATAGTTATATAAATAGTAGGAAACAGGGACAGATAATAATATTTGCAGTTGCATGGTGCATCTTCCCACTTCTCGTTAGCTCCAGCGCGTGTTTGTTAATGTTACTGGTTCACTAATTAGCAGTATACACGTTTGCACGGACGTTCAATTATTTTACAGTAGTTGCATTGCTTTTCTTTCAACACCGTGCTCCACGCTGGAAGTTGACAGAAGATTTCATTCAACAACTTTTTTGTCACTTCATATACCTGTGCGAGTTAAATTGGCAATGCACCAACGAGCCATGTTATAAATACAGCATGGTTTAGAGAAAATAAGGAACTGTACTCACTATGAATCCTTTCCCCGACTCCGGCTCCATGCGGCAGTAGACCTGCATATCCTGGTCTCCGTGCTGGATGGTATACACACCGCTAGTTGTCTGACCAGCATCCAAGATCTCTTGACAATCTGCTCGCGGCTCCATCGGCTCATGGGTAGTGCTGACAACTGGTGTCATGTCGGCAGGAGTCGATGCAACAGGTGTCGACCCCGGGGCAACTTTAGAAGTCGACTCTGGGCCGGTGTCAGTGACTCCGATCGTCGACTCCTCCGGTTTGCTCGCGGTGCAGTTGAACCAACGGCCGATAACCTCAGCAGTCACCTCCGGTAGCATGTCCATATACAACGGAGGATCCTGCCCCTGCATCTCAGGCGCGTAGCGGTGGTAATGACCGCCTAGTCTTACCCCTGTACAGGTGCAAGGATCGCCCGGTGGCAGGACAAATCTCCCCATGCGCTGGCCGCAACTGCGTGAGCCTAGATCAATCATCAGGGTACAGACTCGGGCCGAGACCGTACTGACCACTGCATTATCAGTGAGAACAATAAAGAAACTAGATTATGTTTGTGGAAAAACACATGGCTGTTTCGGCATGTCATTTTATAGACTAATGGGATGTACATGTGCAGTAGAATGTTGCAGAAATGTTAAGGACCAATAGTTCCGTAGATATCGGTATTAGAAAAATGTAACTCCAATGTGACGACATTTTTAAGGTGATGACGTCATTATGATGTCATTTCAATTTTCATCTATAACACACCGTGGCTTAGGTACATTCCCACAACCAAATTGGACAGTAGTTCTGCAGGTACATGCATAGAAAAATGAACCTGTAATGCGGCGTCACATTGCAAGGGATGACGTCATCATGAGTCACTTAACAATTTATCTGTAACACATCCCTGACTTGTACATCCCAAGTTACAACCAAATCGGACTTATAGTTCTATTGATCTAAGCCTTAGAAAAAAGCTTTTTAATGTGACGTCACATCAGATATGATGACGTCACATGACGTCACGTAAATGTCCATTTAAAACACATTCGGTTTGGGTACACACCAAGTTACAAACAAATCAGACCTATAGTTCTGCAGAAAATGCACATACATTGTGACGTCACATAAAACATGATGACGTCATCGTGACGTATTTTCAATTTTAATCTATAACGCATCCCGGTCTACACTCCTGGCCGAATCCCACTGGGCCCCCACCCTCCCCGGCCCCCGTTCAATGTTGTCTGTCATTGCGCGGTGTGTGCTCCATTAGCTGGAGAGAACAACATTGACCGGGGGAGCGGGGGAGTGGGTGACTGTTGCTAGGCTCAGGAAGTGTCCCAATCATTTTGGCCGGGATTGTAGACTGTTTCCCGGTCCCACCTAAAGATATTTTCAAGTCAATGGGGTCAGGGAACCAGACTAGCCTGTACCCTTTAAAAGCTACAGTAGCTTTAATTATGTCTTTATATATATAGGGCATGATAGGGCAGAATGCCATCCCTACTTCCTTCACAAGATTCTGTGAAGCTCATCGGCCTAGCCCTTCCCGCTATCATAAAGGAGGCACATCGGTATCGTGAACAGCTCTCCTGGTGCAATATGGTGTTCTTGTGTAATGCTGTTTTCGTGTATATTTAAGGTGTTTTTTTTCTTCTTAGAATTAAGGATGAGAACGTTTTCTTTACTTTTTTTTCCATTAAAATAATGTTTGATTACAGCCTGGTGAAGGACTGTTTGGAACAGCGAACGGAATAGGCCTAGAGGCCTGATTAACAGTGTTACCAACCAAATCTGTAAAAAGAAATTATCGTTTCCTTTTTTTTTCAAAACGTCCGTATTTTGTTGAAATAGTAGTGATTGAGTTGAGAATCTGTATCTCTCCATATACAAACAGTAAAAGTCAGGTGCGGATCCACAGGGGATTTGAACCCCCTCCCCAACCCCACCCAGCTGGACCCCCCCACCCCCCGCTGTGACACATACAAAATAGGCTAAACAATTACAAACATGATAAGATCGGATATAGAAATCAAACGGGTCTGAACCCCCCCCCCACCCCGCCAAATTTCAAAATAGCCTACATAATAATAGTGTTCATTGTTGCGTAACGATAAGTATGTTTAGCGCACGTGTAGGCCTACTACTAACGAGACTGCCGTATACAATTGTCCAAACAAATAAAAACGGTTGACTCATTACTGCCCGAAACATCGACTTCAATTTTGCTCGTCCATGAAGCCAAAACAGATGCACACAGCAATGTTTCAGGTTTCTTCGCCTATTATTAAGACAAATTGTTTTTGAGGAGAATTTGTTCGATCAATATGACTATTCCATTATTAGTGTCGCAATTTTCAGTAGAAGTAAGAAACGCAGTATGCAATACCAGGCAAAAATAAAAATGTACATTGTAATGTGTTTATTACGTTTCAAAATAATAGCACTGTAAAACGCGAGAACATGTGGCACGTTTATAAAATAAACGCAGTGTTTTAGATTTAAACACTATGTGACAAAATTAAACGCATCATGTGTTTTTAAACAAAATAGTTAGCGTTTAATGTCAACAGTGCTATAGGGTGTTTATTATGAGATCGGTTTTAGAAAATGGTTTACCTGTTCAATTTCACTAGTTAGCATTTTGTTTATTCCCAAAGAATAACACTTTGTTTAAAAAAAGGCTTATTAACTAATTAGGACACTAATAATAACTCAAGTTATTAATTTAGCTGTTTGTGTTCAACACCTAATAAACACGGTACACGTCACGATGTTTAAATATGACCACGTGATGTTAGGTCTTAACCAATAGGATTAAATCTGATTGCGTGCTGGCGCGGCATAATCGGGCCAGTTAATTACGCGGCACTAAGACAACCGCCATTTTTCTGACAATAATCTGGGCACACTAATATAATAATGTAATGGCGAGAATTATTATCGTCATTCGTGGTAACAAAATTTGCACGGGTAATGAAACAATATACATGTATGATGTAGTCTCACAGAAGGCACTAACAGTTGGTCATGACCTAGGCTAGAGGTCAAGTTTGGTATGCATATTGCCAAGTCAGCAAGAGTACATGTACTCAGATGCAACGTATTCTGTGCATGCAGTACGACGGTTGTAGTTTGTGTAGCGATTCCCATCTAATCGATGCATTGTAGCAAGTCTAATCCATGTATCCCAGCATGCATCACTCCTAACATGGCCGCTTACATGTTCGTATGTGAACTCGTGTTGTCGTCTAATAAACCTGGAATAGTTCCCAACATATCGGAGTCTATAACTTTCTTCATGGTGTCAGTAAGTACAGGATTCGTTTCTTAATACATCATGGCTACTTTCGGCAATATTGGAGAGTTTTGTGAAAAGAAAGAGACATGGGAAATGTACACTGATCGTCTCGGCGAATATTTCGCGGCGAACAATATCTCCGACGCAGCACGCAAAAGGGCCATACTCAACTCTGTCGTTGGTTCACAAACATATAAGCTGATTAGCGATCTTCTTGCCCCTAAGAAACCAAACGAAGCTACATATCAAGAACTAGTGGACAGACTTGAGAAGCATTTCAAACCCACAAAGTCTAGCATCATTGCTCGCTTTCAATTCAACAGCCGCTGTCGGCGATCTGGTGAATCAATCGCCGAATATTTAGCAGCACTACGTGCACTGGCCAGTGACTGCAAGTTTGGCCAAAACCTTGATGAAATGCTGAGAGACAGACTTGTGTGTGGCGTGCAGAATGAACGCATCCAGAAATCCCTGCTTGCCCAACCAGAGGACAAACTTGACCTCAAGCGCACAGTGGAACTTGCACAATCAATGCAGCTCGCAGGTGATCAGGCAAAGATGTTGTCAGCCTCTACCAGCACAATGGCTGAATCAAATACCACTGTCAATGCTTTCAGAAAGAAACAAGCTCAACGCCCAAACAGACCAACATGGTCAAATCAACGGCAGACATCTGCACGCAGTAGTTCTACACAGCAGCAAAAGCCCAGAAAACCTTGTGGAAATTGTGGAACTTTTCACAAGAGGCGCGAATGCCCAGCCTACGGCAAGACTTGCCACAAATGTAACAAAAAGAATCACTATGCTGATTACTGCAGAAGCAGCCGCCACGTCTACACAGTAAACCCCGATTCATACTCGGAGGAAGACGAACCTGCCGTGGATGAGCAAGAATTATTTTACGTTCGAGCCGTGGACAACACCAACTTGCACTTGAAACATGACATCCACGCTACGCTTGTGGTGAATAACACACACGTTCCTGTCCAACTTGACACTGGTGCACGTTGTAACGTCCTGCCCATGCATGTTTACAATGTCATCGCACCACCTAAGTCCATCGATAATTCAAAGTCAACCAAGCTCATCGCTTATGGAGGAACCGAGCTCCACACAGTTGGACTAGCTACACTGCCATGTCGCATTGACTCATCGCAGACTGACCATAATATTGACTTTCACATTGTTGACACACAAGTGAAAGCTATCCTCGGCTTAACCGATTGCCTCCGTCTAGGCCTGCTGTCTGTCAATAACTTAGTTTACCATGTCTCCAATGACACCACATCGCCTCAAGTCTTCAAAGACTACGAAGACCTGTTTGACAGCTCGCTCGGGTCACTACCAGTCATCTACACCATGACCATAGACCCCAATGCTACGCCGGTTGTCCGACCCCCACGTCGCATCCCTGCTGCAATGCAAGACAAGGTCAAGTCCGAACTGCAGCGGATGACTACCCTAGGCGTGATCACTCCAGTCTCCGAACCGACAGACTGGGTTTCCTCCATGGTCGCGACTCATAAGAAAAACAGCGAAGAAATCCGCTTATGCATCGACCCTCGCGACCTTAACGAAGCACTGAAACGCCCACACCACCCTACCCGAACAGTAGAGGAAGTCGCTGCCAAGATGGATGGTGCGACAGTTTTCTCAGTGCTTGATGCTAAATGCTCGTTCTGGCAGATCCCCTTGGATTACGAATCATCACTGCTGACTACATTCAGCACGCCATATGGCAGATACCGCTATCTTCGCATGCCCTACGGCCTCTGTTCTGCCTCCGATGTGTACCAGTGAACCATGGAGCAGATATTCGCCGATCTGCCATGCTCCATCATCGTAGATGACATACTAGTTGGTGGACGCACTAAAGAGGAACATGATCGAAACCTCAAAACTGTCCTTGATCGGATACGCAAAATCAACATGCGCCTCAACCCCACAAAGTGCCGCTTCGGTCTTGAACAAGTCTCATATGTCGGTCACGTCTTCACCGCCAGTGGTCTTAAGCCTGACCCAGCCAAAGTCAGTGCTATCACCGACATGCCTCCACCCAACGACGTTACTGCCCTACAACGCTTTCTTGGCATGGTGACATACCTGGCCAAGTTTGTACCCAACTTGAGCGACTTAACAGCCCCACTACGCGAGCTCACACATAGTGACATCCATTGGTGCTGGCTAGAGCAACACAATGCCGCATTTCTAGCAATCAAGGACAAGATTGCTAATGCGCCGACACTCACGTACTTTGATGTCCGCAAGCCAGTCACGTTGACCTGCGATGCCTCCAAGTTTGGCCTTGGCACAGCCTGCCTACAAGAGGGTGCCCCTGTCGCGTATGCTTCACGTACCATGAGTGACACTGAACAACGCTACGCACAGATTGAAAAAGAACTGCTTGCAGTTGTGTTTGCCTGCACCAAGTTCCACGACTACATATACGGTAAAGACATCGTAGTCGAAACTGACCACCAACCATTGGTCACCATCGTCAAAAAGCCTCTGCTGAGTGCCCCTGCGCGGCTCCAACGCATGCTTCTCCGGTTACAGAGGTATAACATCACCCTTGTGTACAAGAAAGGAAAAGAATTGTTCCTTGCCGACACTTTGTCACGTGCACCCTTGACAACGACCGGTACTGAAACTGATGACCTGCAAGTCATGACCCTCCTGTCAATCTCTGACATGCGACTTGAACAGCTCAAGAAAGCAACTGCCTGTGACTCTGCCATGCAACAGCTCACTGATGTCATCAGTCGCGGATGGCCTTCGCATATCAACAATGCCCCACCAAAGGCCCACCCCTACTTCGCGTTCAGAGATGAACTGGTTCTCGACCGCGGTATCATCTTAAAGGGACATAAGGCCATCATTCCCAAGTCACTACGCGCAGAATACATCCAAATACTGCATGAAGGTCACCCAGGCATCGAGGCTACCAAACGCAGAGCCAGAGATGTAGTCTACTGGCCATCAATGTGCCTTGATATCGAGCAGTCCGTCTCTGGATGCACAGTTTGCAACGCTACCAAAGCCCATCAACAGAAAGAACCACTGAAAAGCTACCCCCCACCCAGCCTACCATGGGAACACATTGGAGTTGACCTTTTCCATTGGAACGGTATGGATTACCTAGCCCTTGGTGACTCATACTCCGGCTGGTTTGACTTCGCTTCACTCGACAACACCTGTGCCTCTACAGTCATTGAGGTACTCAAGAGACAATTTTCCATCCATGGAATCCCCCCGCATCGTTATCAGTGACAACGCACGACAATTTGATTGCTTCGCCTTCAAACAATTCGCACAGTCATGGGGCTTCCAGCATACAACCAGCAGTCCCCATTTTCCCCAGTCCAATGGCCTTGCAGAAAGCTCTGTCAAGCGCGCCAAACAACTCCTCGAGAAGACAAAACGCGACGGTTCAGACCTCTACCGAAACCTGCTGAACATTCGCAATGTCCCAACCAACCCCCAGCTTGGCTCACCTTCCCAACGTCTCATGTCACGGCGTCTTCGCACAACCATCCCTACCCCGACGCCACTCCTTAAACCCGCCATTTACACACGCGTCACAGCACAGTTACGCAAGAGGCAACAGCAACAGAAGTCTTCATACGACAAATCTGCCAAGCCCCTCCGACCACTGACACCAGGGCAAGTTGTCCGTCTACAATCACCCAAAGGGCACGATCAGCTTGGAATTGTCCGAAAGCATTCCAGAAACCCCAGATCGTACATCGTCAATGCCCAAGGTACACTCTACCGCCGCAATCGGAGACACTTATTGCCAGTCCCTGAACCACCTCCACAGCAACAACACTCACCTGACTTCTACTTACCGCCACAGGATCCACTGCCTCAGCCTGCCATCCCCCACGCACCTCCACCACAGCCAGTTCTCACTCGTTCCGGTCGCATCTCGAAGCCAAATCCTAAATACACTTAACAGTTTTGTGTGACTGTTATTGCTTTGACCACACTGGATTTGTGTTGTCCAAATTTCATGCTGATAACTTTGGACTGTCCTCGACTACTGGACTGTTAGTAACTACATTTGCCTACTCAACATGTGTTATGTGTTGTACACTCCAAAGATGAGGGCAGAATAATCCCTTGTACACACATCGAGTACTGAGACAGTCTATCTCAGTACTCAAGGCATTTGAGTTTTGTTTGTTGTTTTTTTACTATATTATTGGTTTAACCCTCTGTTTGTTTTTCAGAGGAAAGGATAGTAATTGTTTATCTTGGTACATTTACATAACCAGTGTGTTTTTTAAATATTCATTAAGTGTTTTCAAATCAGTGAAATACTCGGACTTTAAATTACCACACTCCAGTTTACAAATTCACTGATCAAACAAATGTTTATTACATAAAGCTGTTTTATTCAAAATGTTAAAACTAAACTTAGAAGAGAGGATGTAGCGATTCCCATCTAATCGATGCATTGTAGCAAGTCTAATCCATGTATCCCAGCATGCATCACTCCTAACATGGCCGCTTACATGTTCGTATGTGAACTCGTGTTGTCGTCTAATAAACCTGGAATAGTTCCCAACATATCGGAGTCTATAACTTTCTTCAGTTTGAACCAGTTCTGGAAGCTCCCACACAGGTGGTAAGTTTTGTCTTTTGTGTTGTTTGATTTAATTAATCCCTATATACAATATGATAGATTTAGAATTACGAGATGAGATGAATTAGTGGGAGCAATTATTGGCCAAAGGATCGTGTGATAAAACATGAATATGAAGGGGAAAAAACAACCCTGATTTTGATTTCCTCATATTATTTTTCTTGGATGACGTTGTTGTTATACAGTATAACTGCTGTGCAGCTCACAATATTATGAAGGAAGTTCTGTATTTGAGCCACATTATGGGGTGGTCTATGTTGAGTGTATACTTAATATGAGGCTATAAGCCTATGGGGCGAATTACAATTGCAAACACGCAGTGTCAAAATGTTTGTAATCTTGGAAAATTCAGTGAAGTGGATTTTTGTTTTTTGAAATCGTGATTTAACTATTCAATAAAAGCATGCTAGTGTTATCACCACTGCCTAAGTTATGTAAGCTGAAGGGGACCAGCATGAATGATTTTGAAAAGAAAATTCTAGTATTTGTAAGGTCAGGTACAAATTGTTTAACCATCATTTCCATTTCACATGATGTTATGGGCGTATATTGTTTTGATATTTTCTTTCTGTATATTTTCAGGGTGTGTCTCATCCCTTGCAGATGAAGGAAGCTATTGACTTTTAAAATAAAGTAAGTGTCTTTTGGCATTGATCGTCATTTGGCAGTGCAGTGTGTGATTGTAAAGATCAGCTGTGTATACAACTTTTGAAAAACCCGCAGTGCGTGTACATAAAAGATGATCCCCAAAATTTTGGTACAATGCAGTATTTCACAGGGATTCAAAACCATTCGTTTTACAGAACATGTTTGTTTTGAATATAGGGTCCTCTGCAGATGCTCGATGTAACTGCATACATGTACGTTCAGCAGAACACCAAGTTTGAACGTGGCGAGGGTACGAAGACGAGGAGAGTGCTAACTATTCATGAGGTAATTTTGTATTGTAAAATATATTATTCAAATCTTCAATTTAATTGAATGATGATGTTTGGCTGAGATTCTATCTTGCATAAGAACCTTTCAACTTCCACTGTAAATTTACTCTGGCGGTAAAACATCATGAAATGAAAAAGTATAACATTCTAGGTGAATACAATTTTGAAATACAATTTTAAATAGAAAGTCTCCGTAAATACCTACATGACTGCAAAGTTATTGGTACGAAACTGTGCAAAGCTTGCCTATTTTCTTCAGATTTTATTTTTAATATTTGATCCACGATCAAGCTCAAGCTGTAACTTTACAGTCTTTGTGCACATTATCTCTGATAACAAAGGTTAATATTGACGTGAGTCCCAAAAAGGCCGACAATTGTGCAATTTACTTTTGAACCCAATTTTGTAATCAGTTTTCATATTCTTCCTGGAGTAAACTTTATTAATGACTTGTCATTTTAGGGTCTCCATTATTTTTTTTTTTACTGTGAGTTTGGTTTCACTTTCAAAGTTGATCAGTTTTTGTATGGCTCACTCAGAAATCTTGTTCATGTCCACAGAATGCTGCTGAACCAGACAGAGTATCTGCATCAAAACTACAGTTTACATTACATGTGGAGACACCATCAAGAAAGTCTCAAACTACAACACGTACAATGATGCGCTTCTTCTCCAGCTTGGGGAACTATGCCTTTGATTTGGATTGTCCAAAGTATTTTCACGTGCTTTGAGTTCTCTTCAAAAAATCATAATTAGAGAAAGTTTTCCTGGCAGATTCCAGCAAATTGATGCAGTTCACTACAAGGTATTTGTGTATAAATTAATTAGATATATTGTTGAAATCTCAGCTAAAGATCAATACTTATTTTACCACTTCAAACTATAACGCAAACCTTCATAGGTTTTAAAAAACAAGTATAATTCATTTGCAGTTTTACTTCTAACTCTCATTGAATTGGAAAATAATTGATTTTAGCCCTATTTCCAGATATATTCATTTACTTTTAATTCACCCTTTTTGTGTTTGTTTATGTTTTTGTTTCTTTGTTTTGATACTTGTGAAAAATGTAATTGGCCTTAATGTTGGGGTCTTAAAAAAAGGATTGTTGGAAACATACTGATAGGCATGTGGCATATTCACATAAATGTCACATTATTTTTGCTGTCGTGATGTACAATATTCTCTAGGGGTGACCATAAAAATGCATTTGTATTTTATTGTCATTTTCATGATTCGATAGAACTGAATAGGCCTTTCACCACAATCCTATAGGTGAAAATGAAGACAGCTTTGTGAAGTGCCCTAAATGCGTTTATTTCAATGTTGTTAATATTGTGACTGAAGTTTTACTTGCAATTTTGAATACTGTTCGAAAACTAAACACACACTGTGAATATAAACACTTGAAAATAATAATAAATGGCGTCACATGTTTAAAATCTGTCACAGGCAATAAACGTGTCACATGTTTAAAATTACAACAGATTGACGTGTTTTCTTTTTGACTGTGTGTTTACTTTTTAAACGTCAGTAGTATTTAAATGTTAAACGCCTTTGATGTATATATTTTAAACACTGTTCCGTTTAAAGATTAAACACCGTCAGTGTGCTGATTTTAAACACCAAATATGTTTTCAAATTAAACATGTTCATTGGATAAACTGCGTCACATGTTTAAAAACTGTCACAGATTAGTGTTTATTTAGGTGTTCTAAACCTAAACACATGGTTTACAGTGAGGGTTTCTTTAACTGTGAACATTCCCCAAATATAAAGTTATTCGCAAAATAGGAAAACGCAAGAAAACAAAGCCCCTCACCCTTAAAAATGGAAATACAAAATAGAATAAAAACAAAGTCAAGTGGAAAACCCCAATGTACCTTAAGGATTGAATTAGAAAATTCCATAACTGCCGATGATGATGAATATAAATGACCCGCCAAAAGCTTGGAACCCAATAGGCGGCCGGGGCGGAACCAGACATTTTGGCAGGGGGAGTTCATCAGCCAGGGTGTCAGAGCGGGAGGGGGGGGGGGAAGTTCACATATTTTTTATATAATTTCTATGAAAACAATTGTTTCACAGAGCTGGGGGACCCCCCCCTCCCTTTATAGGGGCCTGGGCGACTCTTGTACAGTGCTAGAATTTGAAGAGTATCTGCCGGCGCGACGTCTTTCCATACCTCCTGTCAAAGAAAGTCTTACTTATGATCGTAAATAACTATGTTGTTTACAATTACAAATGGAATTTAATCCCCCAAATCGACAATTTCAATGAGCTTTCAAATGAAACATTGCACGAAAAAAATCGGCCCATACCAAGCAATCAATTAATTAATTTCAACTTTCGAATGAAGAGCGGAACGCTCTTAATTCGTTTTGAATAGTGTGCGCAATTTCAGAACTGGAGCGCGTCAGTTAAAGCCAACTTTCAAATCTGAGTAAAGGCCTGCAAACTCAAACAAACAAATTTATTTGTTACAGGACATAACAGTCCTTCATATTTCGTTCGGAAAAAAAAATTCAAAATTGTTAAAAGGCACGTGGGCTCTATACACCATCTTTTAAAAATGTCATACTTTATAAAAAAAAATGTGTGTGTGACGATGCAGTATTTCGAAGATCTCTAAAAATGGATGCCGCTACTTGATATTTGTTGTTCTTCCTTTTAACGACATTCTTAGCGCCGATAATACCCACCTCAGGGCAGTGTCATAGCGGGGGGAGGGGGTGCACAGTTGCAAATTGCAACCGGCTACAGATTTTAAAAGCGAGCCGGGAGGGGGGAGCGCGAAGGGGCCGGCGACATCATCGGAAAAAGCGAGTCACATCAGTCGGCAGCGATGAAGAGCGCCACTTACTGTCCGAGGGCGTCCATATAAGGGCCCGCTTTTAACAGTGTCCCTATGGGTGCAATAAAGCCCCCAATAATAAATGGCTCCACTTCAGAAAGTCTGAAAATATACTCACAATTTACTCTCCAAGGTGTTTGAGACACCATCAAATTTATAGCTTATTTCATGGTTTTTCTTTAACTTGATGAATTTTGGGAGAAATTTCCACCCGAATATAAATCATCCCTTAAAATACAGTCCTGAAGCCCATCGCCATTTTGAAAAACGGTGCCTATACTCCATTGCAAAGGAGAGCGCTTTTAGGGCCCCAATTTTAGGGCCCCAAATTGTACAGAAATACATGTTCACGTTCCAGTGCACGCGGCTTCCATCCTTATTTTTTACGAATCCTCAAGTTCATGTCCCACAATGTGCTCAAATACTGAATAATTATAGGGGCATGTAAATCGTGATTTGGCCGGCATAGGGAATTTCGGACCGATTTACTGGCCTGCACCTACAATCCTTGCCAAATCTCGCTGGGTCCCCCACCCTCTCCCGGCCCCCGTTCAATTTTGTCTCTCATTGCGTGGTGTGTACTCCGTCAGCTGGGAACAACATTGACCGGAGGAGCGGGGGAGTGGGTGACCGTGGCAGGCTCAAGAAGTGTCCCAACCATTTTGGCCGGGATTGTAGGTACAACCAACTTCAACCCAATCGTACTGCGTTTCCGTAGATACAGGCCTTCAAAATATGTACCTTGAATGTGACGTCACGTGACACGTGATGACGTCATGATGACGTAAATGTTCGGCACATATCTGCAGGTGTGTGCCAAGTATAAAGGCAATGGGATAGACTTTAGTGCCCAAAGTGCCGGGGGGAAAAATCCTGTACAAATGTTAAGGGCAAAATTACTGAAAAGCAAAATAATACCCGAAGCATGACAAGCAGGGAAATATACGCTGTTGTGTAGTTTAGGATTTCTGTATAAACTGTGCTGATATTACTGTCTGGAGTATTGGATTATTTCAAAATGCCTTTTGCGACCAAAAGTTGACTTCTCTGAATCCGAATGCCACGTACTGCTTTTGTAATTTTGGAAAGTTTTTCAAAGTGGAAAATGCGATATTTTAACGCGGGTTACGTTTGGGCTGGGTCAAAACTACCCCAACCTCTATCCCGCAACCAGAAGGCAATAAAGTTAGTTTTATATTGGACATTGGACATTCACATTCGTTTGTACAGGGAATGTCCATCTTGCCGTTTGTATATTGGACATTGGATATGCACATTGGTTTGTACAGCGAAAGTCCATTTTTTTTAACTCCAGGAGGATCGCCCCCTGTCGTGAATCGCGCCGTCGGTTCCCTCGAGACGCCCTGACAAGTTTTTCCTGATAAGACACGGACATTGCAAATTTACGTATGTTTGTATGACGAATGTCCATATTTTACTTGGACATTGGACATTGGACATTGCAATATGTCCATATTTTTAAAGTCCATGAGAAGGCGTGATTGTGATGCCCCCTACCGTAAATTGCGCTGACTTTTCCCACGAGACGCCCTGACAAGTTTGTCTGGAAAGACACGGACATTGCAAATGTACGTAGGTTTGTATGGCGAATGTCCATTCCTGAACAAGGGCGGATCCGGGGGGGGGGCCAAAGGGGGCCATGCCCCCCCCCCCAAAAAAAAAACGAAACTAATTTTTTTTTTTTTTATGTGACATCGCAATAAAGGCAGGCAATGAGTACACCACCATCTTTTCCTCAAAAAAACATTGGTTAAAGTGGTCAGAAGTTGCCTCAGATCGCACCACAGAGCATCTAGAATCCAATTTTTTTTTTCGGGGCCCTTAAGCGGGCCCAGAACCCCACGCCGTAATTTTTTTTGACCCACTTTTTGGAGTCCAAATTTTTTTTGGCCCCCCCGAAAATTGTGTTCTGGATCCGCCCTTGTTCCTGAATATACTTTGTCCAGCTAAACCTTTGCATATTTACCTTTTATTTGGATCAAACCTTTCATATTCATGAACATGTTTTAAGCATATCACGTTATCAAAAACGATCATCCCATTGCAAAGATTTATTTGGTGCTGAATTTGCCAGCATAACATAGTGTGAAATAAAAAAACACGCATATTAAAATTTGAATTACGATTAGTATGAATGATAATAATTACGGGAAAGGGTGCCCAAGGGAAACATTCCCCTAGTTTTGTATAGGCCTAAACGTAATTTTTTCCAACTTTTATGACCCTGACCCCGATTTTTCTTCATCCTAACCCCACGAATGTTGATATACGTTTTGGACCAAGAGCAATCGATCTAGACCAGCCAATTGGCGACGAAAATATTTTGCATCTAAATAGGAGCTGTCACATAATGTCCGGTGTCTCCTAAGGTATGACCGGCTATTTTAAAACATTTTCATTCAGATTCTAACTCTAACATTCAGTTCCGTCGGAGAAAGGTTTGGTAACCCTTTTTAGTCACCGGGTCGAGAGTATTCGTCATTACAGATCAAATCTGTCTTAGCTGTTGCCGAATGGCAGCATTCAGAGATCAAATTCGTCTTATATTACATGTAAATCAATTAGACGAAGTTGATGTCTGAATAACACGTTTCGTCGTAGACGAGACGAAATTGAATACACCGGGTAAAAAGCGTGTGCTCATTGTTTGAATTTGTTTGGACTAAATTTGAAATTGTCTGACAAAAGACGAAATTAAACATTGAAAGTGCACTAAATCGATGTTGCTGGACGAAATTGAATGTAAGAATCGGTGAATGAATTCGAACCAAAATGTTTTAAAATAGCCGGGAAAACCTGTATCATTCATGCGCCAAAACCCATGTGTTTATGTTAATATGCGAACAATTTGAGAATATTATTTTGAACTTCAGTTTTTGTTTCCACATAAACTGTGCGTACTTTGTAATGTATACATTAAATGGCAAATTGTGCCACCTTTGAGCCGTTTAATATAGGTTTTCCCGGCTATTTAAAAACATATTTCATTCAAATTCACAAACTCTAACATTCAAATTCGTCCTAGAAACATTTCA
>NW_024037069.1:2353500-2419199 GCF_015706575.1 Patiria miniata
AAATTGGATTCAAATGTCAATATCTTTTTCTAAAAAAGTCTTTTATTATTCAAAGACGTCTTTTACTTTAAAGACATGTGTCGGCATTATCATTGCAAAATGTTGATCCTGTGAAGAGCGTTATACCAGGCAAATCCATTTAAAAATAA
Organism: Patiria miniata; assembly: GCF_015706575.1. Lineage (NCBI taxonomy): Eukaryota > Metazoa > Echinodermata > Asteroidea > Valvatida > Asterinidae > Patiria > Patiria miniata. The sequence goes on from NW_024037069.1 coordinate 2,353,650, forward strand.
TGTTACTTTACACTTCCACCCCGACCCTTGTTCTTGAAAGAAGTCAGGCGGTTGTTCTCAATCCCAGGCATGGTGTGATTTGATGCGGTGCGCGGTGCTGTGAATGAAGGAGTTTAGAAGACTTTCTGGTTCCTCTGCTGTGCACTTGGACTCTTAATTTAGCAGTAAATTGATGAGAAGATGGCACTTGGCACACAGGGTAAGCTTTTATGTATGTTAGATGAGCTTTGCGTTAGATTTCTGTTGATGGAGAAAAATAAGTAACATTTATCATTCTAAATTGTAAACATTGGAGACAAATTTTAGTCAACCAAGAATCTGTTTCCTTTTTTGCAGGTTTATTTTGCCGTGAACCGGTCTCACATTTTTTCCGCCCTTAAGCTGGCAGATTGTAGAGCGCCCTCATGCACATGTCTACAACTAGGCCTTCACATTAAGATACATGTATTAAATTGCCAGCCTAAGTCGAGTGAAACGCATGGCGGACATTGCGCCTAGCTTCCAAGCGCGCTGCGCGGCTTGAGTTCGACACTCATCAACATCATTGTTTTGAAACTTTACTCTTTCAGTCTTTGTGTCCAAAAAGTAAGTCGGCCTAGGCCTATTGTCCTTTTTTATTGTTTTAAATCAAATCCAAACTTAATTGCAAATTCTTTTTTTTCTTTTTCTGTTTCGCTGTGGATGATTTTTTTTAAAGGGAAATAAAGTCCGAGATTGCATTAGGTCTGATTGCCATCTCGTAAATTCATACAAAGTCAAAACGACCATAAGTCCATGACGACAATGAAAGCATGTAACCAGACATGCCAGATGGAGATTCGTCACGGTAATCACTGCGCATGTTCAGTGTCGTGCCGGTCAAACTCAAAGAGCTGAAACAAATTGGAGACCGTTTCACTGTCAAATATCCACTTCCCAAATGTTAACGTTTATTCAATCCAACTTCAATACAGTCTCGACAGATGGAAAATCCTGAAATCAAACAATTAGGCCTAAACTGTAAACATCGTAAAAATTATAAGAAATCATTACAATAATACTTTAATAGTTTATTGAAACAAAGAATTCGAGATTGATCAATGGGCATGATTGGACTATGTAGCATATTTCACTGACTTAACTAAAGACCTTAAATTAACAATAAATTAAGCGAATAACATTCGTCATGCTCATCTTTTTTTCATCATAGTTACCCGGTAAACGGCACCATCCTCCATTGTCCATGGTCGGTCTGCCAACTGACTGTGTGCGCATTCTTTCCAATATTCCAACAATTTTGTTTAATTTTCTCACTTTACAGCCACAATCTCATTACAGAATTGTTCTTTAATACATTATCACATCAAAAAATAATCATCAGATGAAAATATTTCAAAATAATGACTGATTTTTGTTGCCCCAAACCTGCACGACCTACCTTCAAGATCGGTGTTCAACAGAAAAATGGGCATTTAAACTTTGCGGGAAATTTAAATACCCGCGCTCCTTTTTCTTCTTGGAAAAACTTTTTGAAAAAAAACGTTTCTCCAAAAACGATTCCTAACAAGATCTTCATCAAATGTTGCTTTATGAAATTGTAAACCCCTTTATATTTGTCCTTTCTATAGTTTGTGTTTGATTTCGTTAGTTTTACAACATCAACTAATGTATTATTTCAAAAATACACCATAAAGTTTGCAATTGAATTTAGAAACTGCTCGGAATTCTCGAATATTACGTGCGAGATCGCGCACGTGAACTGAAGACATTTGACGTCTGCTGCACGTAAAAACATCTACAAACCTCATTTATTTGGGCTCAAATGTATCCTTGAAATGGCTCATGATTTCAATTTGTGCATTTAATTTGTTTGTTTTGTTCATATGTAATAATTACATCGGAAAAGTGCCTTTTCAACATTGTTTTTTGCGGCTGCACACAGCGCTTCCGCGACAGCGCTAGAAATCATTCATGCGTGCCATTTGGCCATGTGGTCCCGTGTTTATGTTGCCCGCTCGTTTCGTGCGTTCGGTTTTTTATGCAGAAACACAAACAGTTCAAGATTGTGTTTAGAATTTAACGGTGCTCTTACAAAGCTAGCTCATGGAAATAATGCAGTGTCATGTTGCTACTGATTCACTACATTTACCTGCAACTGAATTGAATTGTGATGTGGACTAAAAAATTATAGTTTTTGGACTGAATTTGAAAGAAAAAAAAAATTTCATCAATTTGTCGTCAGGTTGGCATGGTTTTGTGTCCTTCATTTTGTACTTCATTGTTATTGAATTAAAATAAAAGATCAGGCATGCAACTTCCTCGCATCCGCTGATTTCCTCATTTTTTTTACTTGTCGTGAATGCCATTACAAATTGAAAAACAATGGAGAGATTCCCATATCTGGCCATCACCTGTCACCCTGTGCAGAAACCCTATGTCATGAGACTGGTCTGAAAATGTGTAAGTGTTTTCTCAGAAACTACTTCAATATTTTCCCTGCTAAATTTGACTTTTAAGACATATTATCACTTTCTGATGGCTGATAGCTCACTGACGGGAAAAATTAGTGATGGCCAGACATGGGAATCTTTCCAAACACTGTACAAAGTCTTGTGTGGTTTGGAATTTCCTCATTTTTCCCCCTAAATTCCCAGTTGCATGCCTGAAAGATGCCCTCTAAGATGACCTCTACGGATAAGGTCAATTTTTGAAAAGAAACCCCAGAGTGCAAAAGAAAGCGACTAAATTTCAAAATTTCAAAAGTCAGCATTCCCTGAAACCCCTGACAAATCATTAATCTTCAATTGTTTCCAAAAAAATTAAATTTGTGTTAATTTTGTTGTAAGGACCAACTGAAGATGCTGTTATGAGGTTCTATCCTTAATGCTGCTGACAGACCAAGAACTTCAGCTGCGATATGTCCATGTATGGAGCATACCCATCTGGCCATGATATTAATACCGAGATACAGCAACGGCAACGCCAGTATGCATTGCTGATGGAAATCCAGCGGCTTTGCAGAGAGCTACCCATGTGAGTTGGGGTGAAAATGTTACGTCCCAACTATGGCAGTGGCCCCAACTATAGTCGGTACAGTACCAACAATACTATAGTTGGGGATTCCAAACTATAATTGGGACAGTGCCATGGTTGGGGCTTATAAAAATACTAATTTTATTCATTTGTCTACTTTCCATTTGACTGTGTATTTTTTGTACTGATTAATTTAAGGCCAAAAATAATTAATATTTCTCTTCCGGTTTCCCTACCTGCCCTTTTTGACAGCCTCTACCCTATTTTTTTTGTTGGGGGGGGGGGGGGGGAATCAGGGAAAAAACCCAAAATCATCAATTACTACCTTTTACCCTTGACTACACGAAGACACCTCCATATGATTGTACACAAAACAAATTGCTAAAAAACAAAGATTTCCCTACCTACGTACCCTATTTTCAAATGCCATGTAATCAGAGGCAGAACTACATTTTTTTGTGGCCTAATCCATCAGCTTATAGAGCAGCTTTATCCTGTCATACTTCTAAAGTTTGAATATATAATTGAAGGATGAAGAACACATCTTAGTTTATTCTCATGATAGTGTAGAGGATCCCAATTTTCTGTTAATTATTCCAAAAAATAAACTAGTGAACAGTACATAAATCCTGCCAAATGCCAGTCCTTTCACTTGTTTCATTATAGCTAAACAGCGCCCTCTATAGTTTCTTTTAAAAAAATACTGCTAGCTGAAAATAGCCAAGCTTATTTAGCCAAGTATCAGCCATAATATACACAGCATGACATTTTAACTGGTAACCAATTTTTCTAAGCAAATGTCTCGGCCTTGCAGCTCAATGAAATAGGCTTTTTGCGCAGCAGCCATCTTAGAGGGCAGTGCCTTTGTTTTACTTGGATATGTACGAGTGAACCATTTGTGCATTCACTGCTACTGAATGCAAATAACAAAATATGCCCACTAACATGGCCGCTAGTCCGCTACCCATAAGGTCTAGTGGCCCACATTCTTCACCAGCCCATCTAATGCAGACAGTTTTCCCGTCTGACTGCAGGCCTACCAGCAGCGTATGCCGTATAGCATGCTATCCAGTCTGTCTGCATCATTATTACTTGATGGGACAGTGTTTTGAGATTGTCAACCACCTTGCCGAGATTCAACACATGACGGAGCGTAAGCTGATGGAGCAACGCTCGACACTTGTCAACACCCACAAAGGTACATTGCTTCTCCTTGCCTTATCACCCCTAATTCCAAACTCCAAAGAGAATTTTATACAAGGAACCTTATTAATCCTGCTATGCCCAGTGCAGTTGGCAAAGAGAATTATCAGACCTTAAAAAACATTTTCAATTTGCCTGACTAAAAGGGTTTTGAAAGGTGAAATAGTGCTGGAACTTTTGGGACTTCTCGAAAGGTTTCCAAAGGTGAAGCAACTCTGTGGGCAAATTCAGTAAGTTGCCTTTCAATACCTTTCGAAAGGAATTGAAAGGTGTGGTAGTGCAGTAACAATAAATTCTGGAGGATTTTAAAAGGCCCAGCATTTTTTTCCTCCAATTTGCCAGCACCCAGATTTTGAGGTGTTTTGAATGGTCAAACTACAGGAGTTACTAAAGAAACCTTGAAAAATCATGTGTATCGCAGAGGAAAAAAACCCTGTCCTCCGGTTGAAGGCACTACAAGCAAGGAGTGTATCCTTGCCTCGAACCCCCCTTTCTCTGACTATGTTTCATTTTGCTTTGTGTTACCGAGTGTGTGATTTCTTTAATTTGTAGCCATGAAGCAAGAGATGACAAAGAAGCACCGTGAAGCATTGCAGAGCTGCCAGAGCAAGCCTCACAATCTGAAGCTGGTCACCAGCACCAATGAAAAAGAAAAACAGGTAATGTTAGGATTAAAACACTGGAAGAAAATCCTTCCAAATTATGGAGGATTTTGTAGGATTGAGGAAGGTTGGCCTCAACATTATTTGACATAGGGCTTGATTCCTCCTTGCTAGTTAAGTACCCAGAAAAATGTCATTGGTAATGCAGGAAGTTTCCAAGAAAAAATGCTGTGGGAGTTAAGATTAATTTTTTTTTTAAATTCCCTGTCAGTTTTTTCTTACATGTAGTTGGTTTATGTAACCAAATAAACATAGCCAGTGGCTTCATGTGGGAAAAACGCTGACAAAACACTGACCAAAAGAAGCAATCGTTTTGTGTATAGTGAAATAGATATGTAAGTATAGTCTGTCACGAACCAATGTGGCCCATCAGGCCGGCGTTTATCTCTGGTTTTCAGTAGCTTGAAACAACTGAGAATATTTCTATTCCCCCTGGATGGGATGCCAGTCCATTGCAGGTTACTCCCCAGCTAATGCCGGTACCCATTTATACTCCTGGGTGGAGAGGGGCAAGTGGGATGAAGTGTGCTTGCCCAAGACACATTAGCCAGCGGCTGGATTCGGTTCCATGACCTTCTGATGAGTCACGAACCCTAACCACTAGGCCCACATCTCCACACTCAGAAAAACTAAAAAAGTGTTTAAATCTATTGTTTCCCTCTTCTTTTACAGGCTCTAGAGAAACGACTCCAAGAGGAGATCAGAAAATGTGACGAGCGGATCGTGCTTGAGCTTGACCACCGCGTTGCCGAGCAACAGATGACCCTGGGGAGGCAGGCAGGTTTCTTCACCACCAGCAACGCAGGAGGCCGCCTCCAGATGTGCCTTCTGGAGATCCGTAAACTCAGCAAGATGAACTTCAACGCTGTGCCGCCGGCTTCACGTGATAGACCAAGACTGGTTGATTGTGACAGCAGCAGAGATAATAGTGGAGCCTGCTATTCCCACTGATTATCTTGCAGAGATCTCTGAGATAGGATGGCATCGAAGTTATCTTTAAAATGCTGGAGGCAATTTTCCAAAGGAAATCTGTAAACTTAGAAAGACGAATTCCATTGCTGCACAAATCAGCCTCAGTGAAATACTAAGAGTCGCAGCAGTGGTGCAATCGTAACGAATTTGTGACAACTTGTCAGTTTGTCCAACGAAGGCCAGGATGTTGACTTCAATTTGTTTAAAGCACACATCAAATTCAGGCCTTGTTCTGGCCTGAATGTCTCAGAACAACTTAACAGAACAGAGACTTAAAGCAGACTCCATACTTCAATACCATCGCGATAAACTCAAGTTGTGAAGCAGAAAGAAATGGACAGGAAAGGTATCGTTGAACGAGAGCAAGAAAAAGAGAACTGTGGAAAAGACATTACAAGAAGGAACTCAACCCAAGCATTATTCCTGGAATTTCCACAAGGTACACTGTTGCTAAAAACTGTTGTTCCATTCTGTTGAGATTTTATTTTTACATGTTCGCTTTTCTTGGAGTCAGCAATGATTTCAAAAAGTTTGCTTTAATGCATGGAAGTTGTTGCTAATATTTGATAACATTTTGGATTATAATTGTGGATAGTGTCATCCCACGGAGTACAGTTCCCCACCACTTGCAGCTGTTTTGACAATCGTGCTTTCATTTTGTTCACACTCGAGTATGAGGAATGCTTTGACACTTATATTACTAAAAGGAGGAAAAATGTTGTTAAAAGTGGAAGTTCAGCTGACGGAGACGTATGACTAACAGTAAACACCAGAAAGATAAATGTCTAACGAGCCGTGGAGTTGGCGTAACATCAACTCAACGAGAGGAAAAACAATTTGTATGCTGACAGATTCAGTTTGACTTATCTTGTGTATCGACGGGACTTTCCAAACTCAAAACCAGATGAACAGGGTGTTTAAAATAGTGTTGGTGCCAGTGCAATGCAGAGTTCAGTCACTTGTGTCCTTGGGCAAGGCACTTTACCACAATTGTTTCTCTTGACTGTGGTGCCAGTGGGTACAACTCAAGATGTAAGCATTCCAGTGCAGGAAGGCAATCAGTATTATCTTGTCCTTGAGCAAGACACTGAACAACAATTCCTTCTCATGGCTGTGATGGAAGTTGATATACCTTAGGGCCAAGTTGGTGATTTCATAATTGCTGCTGATGAACTGAGCAGGCTCCATTTTTAGCCCAAGGAGATACTTTTAATCCCTTACTCAAGGAGCTAATTTAATTTTGGTAAATCCATTGCTGTCAAAATTGACTTATCTTTAATTTAGGCTTTTTGTCAAGGAGACTGACATTGATGCTTTTACATTTGACAGAGAGACTCAAGTGTTTGTTCAACTCAACAGATATTGTGATTTAATTAAAAGTGGCTTGCCAGTGCACACTGTACTTTTATGGAAGAGAGGCGATATGTTTTAATCAGGGCAAAAGTAAGTGAACTCCGCACTAACCCCACCTAATCGCTCTGCATGTGTTTAAGATTTTCTCCAGGGAAATCTCATTAATCTCCCGTCCCAGCATTTGGCTTTCTAAATTGCGTTTCTGACACCTCCGCGCGGTTGGTATATTATCTGCGGGAAATGAGTGCCAAATGGCTTGCCCGGTCGCATCTTGTGATAATTACCGCAACGCAGAGGTGTAGGAGTGGGGGGAGGAGGGGGGGTTGGGAGGGGGGGAAGGGGGTCCTCCCTTGTACAGTGAGGGGAACCGCTGACGACCAAATTTCCTGAAGCAGATAACGTTAATCCAGGCGGCAATTAGTGGTAATGGGAAGTTTCCACACATTGGAAGCGTTGCGGAGGTTTCTGGGGGAAGTGGCCAGCTTAGCGTTGATTACCACGCTAAGATGAGAAGAGGAAATATCATCAAGCAGCTAACCAGATGGTCTGAGAAAGTACACCGGGTCGGGATACGGTCATTGCTTGCAGCTCCGGCTTATTATAACCGCAGGGCTCATTCGCCTAATTGAGATGAGGCCTTCAAATTTAAACTGAAGGAACATGTTGAACCTGGAAATCTTTAGGAAGAGGCTGGTTTAGGCACGTGTCGCCCTGCTGATTACATGTAATAATGAGGTACCGTTTTCCCAGGACCAAAGTCTATAGTCAATTACTTTATTAAATTTAACATTAACTCAGTTGTCAAGTGCGTTTTTTAGAATGCCAAGAGGGTGACTGGGCAACCAAAAAAAAAGGAAAGGAAATTCTCATCAAGAACAAATGCAAGTGCAGTGATGTCATACATAATGGATTGTCAGACTCAGTGCATACATGTATGTCATTTTGTGCATTGATGTAGACATAAGATTGCCCCGCCACCACCTACCTACCTCCTCACCCTACACCCTACTTTTTTCTTCCAAACTTCTGTCTGTTTAACCACGCAACAGGGACTCTAACCGTGGGACAGAAATTGTCCACACCTAGCATAATTCACCACAGAATACACAGTGGTTCGTTCCAATGTCATCGTATCCCCGCCTTCTGTGTTTCTACGTTTGTCAAACCCGGACCTATCTCCAACCAAATCATCCCTTCCCCTCATCATCGTCACGTCCTACTTCTGTCAGCCTTCATTTTCAGCCAGGTCCAACCAACATCCCCGCCACTGATAATTCCTGGGCACTTCCTTCCCGGACCACAGTCCGCGGATCAACGCCCAACGCGTCAATCCCCCAATTAGCCACAAGAGCCCTTTGTCAGCGCTGTCATTAGCGCACAGATCAAGTCTGTCAGACAAGAGCAGGAAGACGGAGTAATTTTGTTGTCTGCTGTCCAACAAGGCCCCCTCAGCCATGCCCCGTCCTACTTTTCCTGTCTCGGAGCCCTGGAAATGCCAAGCATTGCAAAGACAGCGGGAAACTATGGGCCAGTGTTTGAGACATTAACCCGCCCACCCCCACCCACCCCATCCTACTCCCCCATCCCACTTCCCCTGTACATGTCCTAAGAAGCTTGGGAGGGTCAATATTGGCAAACAAGGGCACTCTGTTCTTTGCGCTCTTATCCTGTTTGTTTTATTATCAAAGCCCCCACCCACCCTCCCCATCTTACTTCCCCAATCCTACTACCCTTGTTTTTCAATGCTTGGCAGGGTCTAGATTTGCAAACAAGATTACCTGTGTTCTTGGAGAAGTTATCCTGTTTGCTATCAAACAAAGCCTCTCTCAGTCTACCGTATCCTTCCCCTCTGTGTGCCAATAAGGGGGGGACATAACACAAATCAGGGGTGTACTTGTAGGAAGTATGGTATCATAATTTTTTTGGGAGAATTGGTTGAGATATGTGTAATTTGTAAATCAGCAAAACCATCAAATACTGAAGTAAAAATCAAAACATTTGTCTTATACATGTGTTGCAAATCACACTGATTGAAGAACATTACGCTTACTGTGCACATGTACCGGTATGTATAGATCTCATAGACTGGTTTAGATAGACTGGTTTATTAAAAATCATCGTGGCGGCACGTGCCGAATTAAGATTACAATACAATGTTAAACTATTAGAAACAAAAAATCAATTAATACGAAATTAACACAAAAATCCAATAAGATACGATCCCATTTAAATATAAAAAAAATATAAAAACTTTAAAAGTGTTAATGTTTAGAATACGGTTGATATTGAAAGGTCAGTTTATTTTGTAATAATCATTACCATCATCGAGACTGCACTAAGGAATAAAGTATGATTCGTCGTCATTTAAAAAAAAAATCATAACAATTTCGAGATTCACATTTCATTATGAAGTTATAATTATATGATTCATGTTACCAATTAAGAACTTGTATATTGACTTGATATCCCTTTATTATTTCTTAATTTTTGAACACAATCTTAATCAGACATATAAGAAGAAACCTTTTCCCACCACCTCCACAAAGATACAAGAAATTCTCTCTAAAAACTGATAAACAAGTGTTATACTTAACAAAACCACATGCTTAAATCTGCATAATACCAGTTATATTGCAGATACTTAAAATGTGCGCTTAACTGTTTCAACAATAATTACGTCATACTTTTTGGATAGCTGCAAATGATGACTGTAGCTTTAACGTGTATGAGGGGAATTAATATTTGCAGATAATATTTTACGGTATGAAATTCACTGCCTGAGGTCAAGTGTGCTGTGGATGCCAGTGGGTTTTTGTCCAAGTACCTGAAAAATATGAAAGACGGCACTCACGCCAAAACGATTGTAATACACCATGAACACACCGCAACACCACACTCGTGTATATGTCTACTTTGAATTAACAATTCATACATTCGTGTATTCAGCTAGCATGGCAATTGCCACGGAGCACAGCATGCACAATTGTTTTCCCAGTGCATGCTACAAGAGGATTTATTTTTCCAACCCGTGAAGGAATAGAATGCCTGAGTTTGTTTTTACAAAACATAAAAAAGCCTAAATTCAGGCTACAGCCTGAAAACTGGCGTCCCCGAGTGTACGTTAAATTAGTAACGTACTAATTTAACATAATTTTTACGTCAGGGCTGCGTTGCCTCCCAGCCCTGATGAAGGATATGTGTCCGAAAATTTGGCACGTCTTATGATCATCGGTGAGCACTGTTATATTTTCTACTATTTTCCAGTGCTACGCAGCGACCTCTTTTTTAAATTAAATTAGTGATGTACATTTGTATTTTGTAATCTTGTGTTGACGAAATTGTGCGTGGCTTTTCACATTTTTATTTTCCACATTCAACAGGCTACAAATTAGATCAGTTGAATACAAAATATGAGATGCATAGTCCTATTTCACCTTACTTTAACTACTCCTAAAGACAGGCATGCAACTGTAAATTCACACAAAAAACGAGGAAATTACAACATTCAGAAGACTACAGTGATTTTGAATGGCAGATATATGAATTAAAACAAAAGAGGAAATCAGCTGATCCGAGGAAAAGTTGCAAGCCTGTAAACACAGTCACTCTTATACTCTGCAACTTTTAAAATATACTACAACACTTTTTTTTCATGCACATTCACCCTGAACAAGGCTAAAAGTCACTCAAGCTAATCCCACTAATTACAACTCCCTGCATGAATAAACACATTTCCTTTCCGTTGTGCCCTTTTGACAAACTTGATTTCAAGCCACAAACTTGGCGTCCCTGCCGTGCGGTTCCTCAAAGTCCAGATCCGGTCCGATGGGAACAATGCCAAAGGGATTGATGTGGAGATGACTTTGCTGTGGGAGGGGGAGGCCAGGAAACCAACAAATTAAACAAAATTGTGATAAATCCCAGATATAACCAATTTCTGTGGGTGATAATTCCCAGTTATGCGGTTTGTCACAGTTACAACTTTGCATCCATATATGTCATCATCGTTTGTCCCTTGCCAATTCTTTAGTCATATGGACAGGCTTGTGGTAAAAAACTACAGTTGGCTGCGATTATTATGACATGCTAGATGACATTGCGACACATAGGTCAAGGTCATAGTACTTAACTGAACTCATGGGAACACTTGGGGGCATGTGACTTCATCCAATCCTATGTATTTTAATGCAAGTCCCGTGGTTCATTGCCCATCATATCTCAGATTGTACCAAAGGTTCAAAGTTAAATTTTGAGAGTGTCTCAAAAGGGGGTTCGATAAACTTCTAGTTGCAGCGCCCTCACTGGTGATTGCACAAAGCCAATAAGATCAAGTCTGTGCTTACCAGGTAGTGGTTCTGGATGTGTTGCTGGTCCACCGTTTCTCGTACAGCTTCCTTCTGATAAACATCACGCACAAAACCCCAGATGTTTGGGTAGTCGATGATACGTTTCTTGTTACACTGAATGACACGGCAAGGCCAAACAAAACAGATCAATTTTTGTTACCTAATTTGATCCAACCATCCTAGTAATCCTAGTTTGTAAGATAAATGTTTGCCCTTTTCTTAATTGGTGGGAAAGCAACACTGCATTTTTTGAACAGGATGCTTGCACAGTGAAAAACAGGAAATTTAAAGGAAAAAATATAACTTTCATAATAAACTCCCTTAGTAAAGAGTGGCTGTGGCAATTTTTCCAAAACTGTCCACTTTGCAGGAACCAAATGGCAATTTTTTTTTGTTCTTAAGATTTCCAATGGGCATCAGTTATCCGTGTAATTAAAGTTAACAGCAGCTTGGCTGTACGTTCCTTTAACCTCCAAAATGCTTCCCAACCTCCACGTGAATTTGTATCAGGAAGGTTAGGGTTAAGATGATTTGTAAGACGTTGGAGATGTTGTGAGTACCTTGAAGTGGCCGTGGTAGACGGTATCGAAGCGTATCAGGGTAGTGAAGAGACGTACATCAGCCTCAGTCAGAGATGAACCGGTCAGGTAGCGGCTGTTAGAGAGGATACCCTCAGCCTACATTTTAAACAAGATGGAATTATGACCCTGCTTTATAGCCCTTCACAATGAAAAACCCTGCCCTCATAAAAAAAAGTTAACCCTCCTGCTGTCTGAACAGTCACGGAAAGTCAAAAAAAATCAATCCTCCTCCCCTGCCATGCCTTTTACACAGGCTATAGTCACCAACAGTCAGATCATATTTCAAGCAAGCACTGTGATTCAGTCAGCAGACAAAACCGCAAGCAGTAGCCAGCTTGCTTATCAATCACTTGCAGTCAAAGCATAGCTGTATCAAGTTACATAAACAGTCACAGCTGCAGCCAGTCAAGCCTGCTTTATGTAGGTTGGGAGCTCTAAACGGTTGAAAACAGTCACTTGATTGATTTTGACTGAATGGAAACGGTTGTTAAAAAGAAGAAAAAAAGTTAAACATGAGATTTCCTTTTCAAAAGGGTTGTTGAGTTTTAAATCTTTGGGGGAGGGATTCAGAGAATCACCAAGCTTCCCTTATTTTCTTTATCCCTATCAAATTGTAGAAAAGGGTGATAATTTTCCATTTTTTTTCAATTGCAGTAGGCCTACATCTTGATTTTTAATATTTTACTTTTTCAAGGACAATCACGACTTACTTTGTCCAGTCCACCAAACACTTCCCTCACAGCCACGTCGTATGCCTCTTGGCTCTTGGCAAACCCTGCACGGTACACGCCATTGTTGATCATTCTAAACAAAAATCAGAATAAAAAGTATTCTCATTCCACTTTCTTAGAGGATCGGAGGCACGGAATGCGAAGAGGTCATGAGCCTACCCTGTAAAGTTTCCGCTTCAAGAAAAGTAGAATTTGTAACAATTTTCATAACTTTTCAGCTGTGAGATCATGAAAAATTATAACTTTAATGGGACGGTGGTTCAGGTTGTTGGTTCACAAGACCTGAAAAAATTTGGAAAAATATTGAGACAACCCTATCCCCGCACCCCACCCCCCCCCCCCCCCCCCTCAAAAAAAAGAGAAAAAAAAAAAACTGAGACGTGGTTATTGAAATAAGTTCAAGCTGTAAGCTAGCAGCTACTCATGAAGAAAAATGGGACATAAATGCCATCTTGTCTGTTGATTTTTTCCAATTGCAATCTTCATTGCATTCCACCTACGGGTAAATCCAACCATTGAGCTCATCAATCTTGTCTCGGAGTTGTTCCGGGTACAGGTCCAGGTCTCGTTGCTCGGGCGTGGCACAGAACGCATTACACTCCTTGTTGAGCATGCGGATGATCTCTGACGACTCGTTGTTGACAATGGTGTTGGTCTTCTTGTCCCATAGGACTGGGACAGTGAAACGACCATCGTAGTCTGTTGATAAAAAAGGGAATGCTGTTGATGAATTTCTTTCTTTTTATGTTGTGCAAATTTCAGTCAACTTTAAAGTAGCCTACTGATGAAAATGTTTAACAGGAAGAGAGTTCTAAGACTTGTGTGACCGTGAGGTATCCAGATGGGTAAATCGTTGTTAATGAAAACCACAAATACTGCATCTTCAGTCATACTGCCCATTTGAGGATTCTTCAACTTTTTTTGAATTTAAGAAAAGAAAAACATTAGGAGGTCTGCTGTGAGTGTTGATTTGCACTCCTGTAAATCTAAAGCAAATCCTCCCCCTCCACTAAACTCAAGGTATCGTGATGCTTCAAAACAGAATTGTAAAATGTTGAACTTGTTTAAGTAAAGACAATGTCAGTGATGGACAATATTGATCACTGTAATCAGTCAAATTATAGAATACAGAATAAGTTAACTGAAAGCTAAGAATTGCGATATCAAAATCTGATCTTAATTTAGAAGTCGCCTGTCATCTGTATTAATTTGTAATCCACGTGTGTGCGTTGTGCGTTTGGCTACTTCCCAGAACGGAAGTGAATTGACAAATGCTCAGTCATTAGGAGTAATAGGTCAGGAAACGGCCCATGAAGGCCTGGAAATCCCATTAGTAATATATAAAGTGACTTCTTCGCTAAATGTCAGGCCAAAGAGTGACCGGCAAGAAGCGTTAACGGGTGGGTGGGGAGTTAGTAATGGGACGCTTGCCCAGTTGAGTTGAAAGCGAGGCGAAAATGGCGAACTTTCACATGGGTGGGTTCTTACTGATGGTATGAAATAGTCTTTCGGTTATTTTGCCTGATGTGTACCCTAGTCCTGGTCCAAGGGAGGTCGCTATAAACAGCAATTTTGGCAGAGCTACCCGGGAAATTCTGAGCACACCTCACGTATGCTGTATTCAAGCTAATACATGCGCGTTATAGGTACATGCTCGAAATTTCCCGGGCACCACTGCCAATATTGGCAAGATGGATTGGATTCATCTTGTTGATGGAGACCTCCACCGCTGCGGCAACGTTACCAGTATGTCACGTGGCAAAAACATAGGGGAATAAAAATTCAAATTCAGTTTTGGACAATTAGATTACATACTCTCAGTATTGTTCTAGTACTGGAGTTTGAATGGGTAATTTAATTATTCCACTTCTGCAATTTTGGTAATAAGCTGTGAAACCCCTTTTCATTACAGTTTTGATCAAGGAGTTTTTGAGATCATTAATCATTTTGCCCACAAGTTCTCTTTTTTTTGGCAGGGGAGGGGGGAGTTCTTAAAGGTAGGGGTGGGATGAGGGGTAAACCTTTTTTGATGGGGTGGGGGTAGGGGATGATGTGATGTGGTCAGGAATATATTGGGGCTGGGGAGGCATTCCCTCTGTCCCCACCCTAAGACGTACCAGGGTAGAACGGTTACATTTTTGTCAAAATAGCCAGACTCGATGCTCAGCTAACAAGCACAGAATGCAAAACATTCACTTTTTGCTGCTAAGGAAATTCATCGGACATTATATCTCTCCACAACACACACATGATTCACATTATAGAGCCGCAAACAAGTCTAACATGATTCATGTTCACCGCTTCCGGCAGGTATCTGTGCCCAATATCCCCTTTCATGTCGTTAACTGTTCAGTGGATGGTTTACATTTGACGTCAACCAAGATTAGCGGGAGTTAACGAGCGGACAGGATTAAACATAACATCGTTAGTTATATTCGCAGGTCATAAAATCATGAGAACAAGCTGTGAGTCCAGTGGTTTCAATTAATCGGACTGCTTTGCTGCGTCTCTCGGTGCACTTTCTTTGTAAAATTTGTATCACACATGTACGCTACCTAAATTTAGTGCACATTTTTGTAATTCAAATGTTGACAGCTCTGATGGTTAGCAGTATGACATATTTGTCGAGATATTTTTCCTCTTAACATAGAGCAAGGACCTTGCTCTACGCTCACGCCTCTCTCTAAAACAACCTACATGAATATTGTTTCTATTCTGCCCGTAAAATTAATCTTTCACTAGTCAACTGAAATGTGAACATATCTTTTGTTCACAGTGACTCTTTCATTCTCTTTTGTTTTCTCTAGTTTGTAGCCCACAACTTGAGTGATTCTTTGCCTTGTGAAGGCCAAAAGAACTACTACCGGTATGTGTCCATAGGGTGAAGTCCACTAGTAAGAGTATAAGTCCTTGAGATGCAGTCTTAAGTTCTTGAGCTGCCTCCTGTTTCTGAGAAAATTCCAGATGGCATATTAGCAAACAGGACAGCATGACTAGTGTTCCAGCTTTCCTGACTGTCATCTCAACGAGGTATTTCACTGGATAGCTTTTGATGTCTTGGCCAGATACTGGTATTATGGCTCGTGGTTCTTTGAAATGTGGTCAGCAGGCTTGTGTGCATCATACTGATATTTCACTAAGGATTCTGATAGTCCCGCTGTTCATAAATTTATAAGAGAATATGGAAGAGACGGATCGAGGGATATGCTCCAGTCTACCAGAGCCCAGTATATTGGAACAATCCAGCCCTGCTCTGTCCACCCATCTTCATAACCTTGAACCCTACAACTCTTGCTCAACCACAACATTTTACCACAATGTATCTTTTATTGCTATCACTACTATCATGTCCTGTGTAACTAGGCCAAAGCGGAATCTGTTATAGAATCCAGGTTTTTTACTCAAGGCATGCGGATCCAGGGTTGGTAAAAAAAAAAAAAAAACGGGATTGATGACCGTGGTGGCTGAGGGGGACGCAGCTCAGAGATTAAAAATAGATGATTGATGATGCCGATGATGATCCCAAATGTTTATAATTGGTTGATCTTCCCGGAGCATGTGTTCCCTTTTGACCTCATGATCTCCCCTTGGGTCTCACCCCACCCCCCTCCTAAACCTACTTGCATCTGCTTTGAAGTAAATCTCCTTGAGAGACTTGGCACCGTTGATGGTATCCAGTGTGCACTTGGGTTTCTGAAAAGAAAGCAAAAATATTCAAAGTCTGATTGAATTGACTGCGCAATAAATTGAATCTCGATTTCCAAAAATTGTTAGCTGCAAGAGGAAAAGTGTATATTTTCGTATCGTTTTTCGAAGTCTGATTGAATTTCGAAGTCTGATTGAATTGAATGCGCAATAAATTAAATCTCGATTTCCAAAATTGTTAGCTGCAAGAGGAAAAGTGTATATTTTCGTATCTTTTTTCATCAAGTCATTAAGCAGTTTGCAGCAACATCTTAATTCTTATGATAATATTTTCCTCAATGCATCCTTCCCATTTTTCCTTTCCAAATAAGAAGATGACATGATTGATTACAGTCCACTCCAGATGGACAGACTCCATGACGTCTTGCTCCCTGTTCAGCAAATTTATAGGAAATTGACCAAATTATTTTTACAAGATACGTCAAGCACGATAGCAATCCAGCTAGTTATTTTATTTCCTTATCAGATCAGTTTGTAGGATAACATCGTTATCAATGGATGTTTCGGTGGCATTATAAAGGGGTGTACAAAAACATCCGTTGATTTCTTAAAGATTTCATCAAGTACACGTACTTCCAAAACTCCCCAAGCTTTTCGTAATTAGATGCATGCAGATGCTTTCTTTTGTTTAAAATCCAGTCTTTCTTAGCAGAAGTTCTAAATAATCTCTAAAAATTATATATAATTCATGACCATTTGCTTGGATGAACAACTTTTGAAAACAGTTTACATGTAGCATAACTTAATATCAGATTTTGTGTTGGAATCACAACCTACATGTGACCTGGATGTAGGGTTTTGGAAGTTGAAGTTTGGATTTCAAGTTCACTGGAAGTGCTAATTTGTCTTAGTTAACGAACTAGCAAATTTAGAAACTCAGAAATAGAAGCAAATTAGTTCTAAAAAAAGTTAGCAATGATGACTGACTGATCTGATAGCAGATTACGCTGTGTCATCTTCTAGATAAGATAAGAAACCAGACTTAAGATTGATGAAAGATATGAATGGAGACAAGCCCTTGTTTAGAAAATTGACGGCATCCTGTTCCACAAGCCTATCATCTGTTGTAGTTTTTAATCCGTTAGATTCTTATCAGAGGAGAAAGATAAAAGATGGGCAAATCTTGCAGGAAAGGAAATTGAATTGGTCACGGCCTTGGCCCTGATTAAAAGAATAGCGTCCATTTTTGGCAAAGTTGTTAGCCACTGAAGAGCTTTTCAAATTAGTGTTACATTTAGAAATGTAACTATTCATATTGACTGCTTGCATCTGATGTGACATCTGAGGGCAGGGTTTTATTCCCAGTGAGAACACGCCTGCATTTGATATTTGCTTGATATTTACTTGCCAGCCAAAAAAAAACCCCTTTTCCTTCCTGTTTAAAGTTGACAAATCTCCTCAGGGTAGGACATGATATCATTAAGGGCTGGCTCGAATGTCTTACCATATACCCTAGGGTTGAGGGAATGGCAGGATGCATTTGATAATGTCAGCATAATCCCCAATTAATAGTGGATCTGTGAGCAAAGCTCAATGATGATATATAAGCAACAGTCTAGATTTAGACCACAAGAAGTGATGCGCGCATTATTGCACAATTTTAAAAGATAAAAGAAAATTGGAAGTATGAAGTAGAGCTAGAGTAATTAAAGAAAAGCTAATATTTTAATATTTCAGCCAGGTCTCGGGACTTTACAAATTGAGACTTTTCTGGGGTGAATGATGTTATTGATCAGATCATTAACGATTTGAAAGAAGGACGATGAAATTCTGAAGCGGGCAAGTACGCAAAAGCAGTGTTTGAATATTTGTGCCAAGACACAGTCACATATTGAGGCTTATTTTAGGTAAATTATGTTTGTGGTTATTTTTTTATTTATTTTTGAGGACTGAACAATTCGATGTAATTTTTTTTTTAATCCTATGTTTAGTCTAGGTAGGCCTGCGGTATTGCTCCTCTATCTTGACATTGCTCGGTTGCTGAGTCTTTGACTGTTCCAACCTATAACATTTTTGAAATTTCAATCTTATTGCTCACTGAGGTTCCCAGAAATTGTTTACTTGTCGACTCGGCCGGTCCCAAAGCAGTGAACCCAACAGATGGAAATTTAAACAACACTTTCCATCAAGGGGCTTTACGCTACATGTGGTATTCAAGTACTGACTTTGTAATTTTATTATATGAATTAAATTCTTCCCCTCTTTTTTCCAGTCTTCCGGTCCAGGATATCAGAAATTCACAAATTCACATCCCACTGATGGTCATTCCAGCAGTGGGGCTTTCCCCAGCTAAGTTCTTTGCCAGAGTCTTGGACTGATCAATTTCTCCGTTGACATTTTGTCGGACCATTCCACGCATACTCGGTGCTCACATACATATGCGTAATCGTTTTGCAAGTTATTGTTCTTGCACTGTGACTTAATTGTGAATTGACTTCTGATTTTGATACAATTTTTTTGACTGGAATTATGTTGGTACAGTTGAGGGTGCTGAAGCCCCCTCACCCTCCCCCCCCCCCCCTCCCAAAAGAGAGAGAGAGAATTATTCCTTGCAGAAACACACACAGTTTTTAAAAAGAAGTCTTGATAACTACCCTAATATTTTGCTTTAAAATTGAATGGAAAATGACACTTGCATACTTTAATTTTGGGGGAAAATTGAAAGGTCAACTTTTCGGCATGTATCTATCACAAAATCTCTCATAAGTCGAAGTGTAAACTGAATCTACATTCAGATCAATCTATTTCGGAAGCAAACACTCTGGCGTTTCCTATGAAAATAGATATTTTCCTACGAAAAAAAAAAGTCTTGACGAAATGTTCCGGTGTAACAGTTTCCTTTGCGTAGTGAGCCAATCTCTGCGATGAGCAACGAAAAACTCTATCAACGCTGTGTAAAAAGACACAGAAACAGAACAACAGCTTGCTGATCAATCTTTCAGAGTTTTGTTAATCCTCTTCACTTGTGTCGTACGTCAACAACGGACCCTAACAAAGAAAAAAAAATTTCCTTCTTGTGATTTTTGAGAAGGATGTTATCTATAACGGCGTAATGAAGATGACACATTTTCACAACTGGCCATTCTGAGGAAATGGGATTTGAATTCTCAACAGATGCGACCTTTCGTTGGCGTCGGAGTTCATGGCTTTTTGCCAGGGAAGGGGGTTAGGGCCTGAGGCGGGAAAAGAGGAGTTTGAATCTGGAGAAAAAAAAAGAGAACCCCTCGAGCTGCGAAAAGTCAATTTGTACACTGACTGATGGTTTTGATTTGATGTCTAGAATGACTGATTGCGGAATCAAGCGCGGAGTGTTTAAGCATCTAAACTCGCATCAAGATGACTGCTATTCGAGTGAGCTGCTGGAAACATTTTAGTAGCTTCCTGCGATTCTGATTATTTAGATATTATCTGCTTGTGTTGCAGAGAAGTTAATATATCCAGGAAAATTGAACCTTTTCACATAATCATGCTTGCCTGAAAAAAATCTGTTTAGGTCTGATGGATTTCTTCCTGCTAATAAACATAAAACAATTAAATTGGATATTTTTAAATTTAAATAAAAACTGCTTTGCATTTTTTGTTTAATTTTGTATGGCACATATTTTGTGTGCAGTAATCTGTAAAATTTTGTATACAAGAAGATAAAATTGCATTACGTTATAATGCAATGTGAATCAAGGGAAATTGCCCAATGCTCAAGCAATGGTGGATCCAGGGGGGGAGTCAACGGGGGTCATCCCCCCCCCCAAAAAACCCCCTAATTTTTATTTATTTATCTTTTTAGTAACGTCGCAAAAAAGGCAGCCATTGCGTACACCACCCACAAAACTCAACAAAAGCAATACATATGCACCCCTTCCCCTTGCCTTTCACATTTAAATTTGGGGCTGAAAATTTTGGACCCACTTTTTCAGGAACCCAAAAAACTTTGGTGTTCTGGAAAAAATAGTGTGTTCTGGATCCAGCCTTGTGCTCAAGCATTAAGGGCAAGGCAGCGACTTTTAGGCTAAGTGCTTTCAGACAGAGCGGTTTATCTCCTTGTAAATTTAAACTGGTATCCCACCTACCTCATCAGTGAAGCTCCACCCCTTATCCCCTAAGAACCAGTCAACGACCGTGTAGGACACGAAATCCTGGAGTCCCTTGAGTGCCCTGACGAGCAGGGTGCGGTGTGCCCAGGGACAGGCCAGGGAGACGTAGAGATGGTAGCGATCCATCTCTGCCTTGAAACCACTCGAGCCATCCTCTGTAGGGAAATTCAATAATAATGTCCATGTTAAAAGTATTATGCTCTTCAAAGTCGACTGTAGTCTAGATTTGGCAATGAGCCCCGCCCATCTTTGGTTAATTTGTGCGCATTTCTCAAAGTGCTTGGGACCGAGTTTGACCGAGTTGCACCATGGCCACCCGAGCAAATGGGACAATGTGCACCTTTTGATTGCCTGGGGTCCTTTGTTTTCTCCGACAATAAATTACTCAAAAACGTTTATTTATTTTTCTTAATTTTGGTGCATCTTAACCCCCTCCTCTCTCCTCCACCCACCCGAAACCGCCTGGAAGTTTTGGTACATAGAACAGAGAATATACCATTTGTTTGATGCACAGTGGATGAAACTAGAGGATTCATCAGGACGCATCTTAGAAAGAAATGCCATTGGAGATGAGATTGAGGAGAATAAAGAGATTTTTTAATTTAAAGAAAGACTAAGGTGATCTGAGACTTGTCAGGATTTTTACCTGATTTCTGGATTTTTTGTCCGTTTGTTTTCTATTTCAGGATTTTTTGTCAGTTTGTTTTCTAATCAGTTTCAGGATTTTTTGTCAGTTTGTTTTCTGATTGCAGGATTTTTTGTCATGATTTTTCCTGATTTCAAAATTTTTTGTAAGGTTTTTCCCTGATTTTAGGATTTTTGAAGAAAATTTTTTGAAATCCGGATTCCCAAGTTTTACCCAAGTTTTTACCTGTAAAAATTAATTGAGAACAAAAAAATTGTTTTGGGGTTTTTTTTTTTGCCTGAAGACAAATTAATACAATACCATAGACCCTACGTTGCTCTGATAGGCCCTCGTCAAACCTCAAACCCTGTGCTGATTATTTGGAGGAATTTTTATTCTCCACCAATCTCAGGCCTGGAAAGAGTAACTGAATATTTTCATTATTCATTCAACCGCATCTCTGGACAATTACATCAGTTTCTATTTTTGTAATAGCAAGGGATCGATGCAGAAAACCTGACTCACTAAATTTGGCACTGACTAAGCATCGGACTGACCCTGAAGAATTACATCAGTTGCTGTTTTTATAACCAGTACGTGATGCCAAAAATCTGACTGACCAACTGACACAAAACATCCTTCTCACTGACCCTTAACTTGATGACCGACTGCCCGTAAATATTACAGCCACTATCTGACTTATGACCCGCTGACTCATGGGGGGGGGGGGGCAGGTCAGGTTAAGTCTTGCATCTTTCATCTTTGTCCAAAATGGGCTAGACTTGGACACACGGGGATAAGGCCCTCCAAAAAAACAAAAACACTTGCCAGGTGTAAATGCCTAACAATTTCCTTATCTTTGATTTCAAACAGGTTGTCCTTATGTTCCCCTTCCTTTACCCATCAGTCCCACCAGATTCGCCCTCCTCGGAGCGCCCTGCCTGGCTAGAAACCGCGAATTGAGACTTCTGGAGGTAGCGCAAGTTCATGGCGATCAATACAGGGAAGCCTCAGAGTAAGTTGACCTTGATTTTAATCTTGGCGGGGGAGGGGGGTATATGGAGGGTGGATGAAGCTGTCTAGGGCCTGGGGAGTGGGCAGGGGGTCGTCAGGGTGACAGAAACACCTGCTCTTCAACAGGAAATGATGAGCCATCCATTCCTAGGTCACACACCTTGGCGCTTCTGGGACAGTGTCCAAGGAAGATGAGTGGGTCGTGAAGGGATTTTCTACGCGATAATCCTTTTCTGATATGTCTAGCTATGTATACAGTTCAGCTCTCCAAAGACTTTGCACATGATGTCGGCAACAAATGGAAGTTTGCAGCGATGTCATGTGAAAGTTAATGTCTCCTGTGAGTTAAACATGTCATAATATACGGATCTATGAGTAAACTTGGCATTTTTTGCAATGTTGTAAAGACTGTACTTGGAGTTTATATTTTTTTATCCCATCTTTGAAAAAAAAATATTTACATTTTTGCATCATGGAGTAAGAGCTCTGTAAAGCGGACATATACGCCAGCATTATATTTTAAAATGGTGACCTTTCTACAGCCAGTGTGTACTACTTTCATTTTCAAAAGGCTTTCACTCCATATATGTGGGTAGTTCAAGTAGACATCAGTGTTCATCTCTAGCCACTTGACATCTCAAATCTCTTAAGATCACATGGTGGAAGGATCTTTAGAAATGGCTCATAAAACCACACCACAAGCTTCCTTTTAGTGCCCGACATTTATCTTGACACATCACAGATGTTTTCAAGCGGCCCTTTTGAGCACGTCCTGGTAGATTTTTTAAACCCTTAAGACGGCACAAATTAATCAAAACATGGACGCTAATTCTATGTTGCCTCTGGAGTATCAGCGTTGCTCCCATTTGCTCTTTTTTATCCGTTTTCTTGATTGATGATATTGCACAAAAAGGAAGGAAGTGAAATTGTTGATTTATCTTCTAGGCTTTCCATTCTCAGCTTTAATCTCCTCATTTCACAAGGGTCTCCCAAGAGGAAACTTCCACTATTACTAAGACAGCTAGCGCTTGCTATATTTAGCCCCCTCGTTGGACCCCTTCAAAACTTGTCGAGTTGTTGGCGGCCGTCCCACTTGCCGTTTCCACTCAGTGACACGGGAGTCTTAGAGCTGAGGTTCAGGGCTTTCCCGGCAGCTAATATTGAACACTTCCGTTCCTTCCTGCCTCGTCTAACTGTCTTCATTGAGCGGCTGGGTTTCCTGTCACTGGTGCGTCAGCCTCCCAGACGGACCAATCAGAAGCCTCGGTTGGGACAGGTGTCCCGGAGGAGGGGGCTTGTGCGTCAACTAGCTAGGCGTGCCCGGCTGCTGTCAGGCCAAAAAAACGATTCCTCACCCCAGCCAAAAAGGAAGAGGCTCGTATTTACGCAGCAGCGTTTTTTCTTTATTGCCACTGTGTGTCTCCAGCCAAAAACTCTTTAGAGATTACAGAACTCAAGGAGGTTCGCATCAATGAGATAAAAAACATTTTGGTCGTCTCAAAGGAATTACACTGAGGAATCTTGAGATTAGTTTTGTTTATAGGTGGCGACGTACAGCCCAGAAAGTACCGTGGAAATCTGTGGTTAGCTTGGCGGCAGAGGGGAGGCAGAACCACAATTCATTTAGTAAACATTTCTTTCCACAAGAGGCTACGACGACGTTCTAACTCCTTGAACTTTTAAACTGCGAAGTGCAAACATTGATGCATCAATTTTTGTACTGAAAGTGGCAGTCAACTGGTTGAGATTGAAGACTTATTTTGAAAAGCAGAGGATCCTGCAGGAAGAAAGTTTATGTGCGACTTTCTACAGTGACTTTTCCTCAAGAGTCGACTACATTTTTACGGTGAAACCCAACATTAATTGAATCTGGATACTTGAAGCAACAGCAACAGCAAGTTCTCAAAACAACGTCAACTCTAGCGGCACTTTTGCTTTATAATCAAACCTTCAAGTCATCATGATGTGCATTAGAACTTCTCTCTGCTTCATTGCATCAACACTCTGGATGCTGATAGCTGCACAGGAGGGCAGTACCGAACATCAACTGAAAGTACGAGTGACCGCATCCCCACCAAAGCTCAGTTTTCTTGAAGAGCCTAACAACGTCCACGTCGACCAGAACGGCCGAGTCCGCCTGCGCTGTCGCTTCCAGGGTCTCCGTTCACACCACATAGTGACCTGGTCCAAGAACAATCAGATGGTCAGCAGAGGTAAAGAACTGACGGGGGACAGATTCATGATTGACCGTCACCGATATACAATCGCTGGCAGTTACAGGAAGGGATACTACGACTTGCGAATATGGGACGTCATGAGACTGGACACTGGAAATTACTCCTGCAGCGTTTACGATCAACTGTCTTCAAACTCTAGCCAGAGTGATCTGGGGCCCTTACTGCTTCATTCGCGGATTAGTCGTGTCACGGTGTACTATCTTCCACCTTTGTCTTATCCCGAATGCCCAATCGAGATACGCTACCGTGAGATCCAAGTCGGAGAAACGGTTCCAGTCTGTCACTCCCAGAAAGGTTTCCCGCCAATCAACCTGGAGCTGGAGGATCCACAGACGCAGACAGGGTCAAGGTGGATTCGACCAGTGTCTCGGATTTCATCTTCGTCACCTTGAACGTCAGTGAGTCTGACAACGGGATGACATACTGGTGTAAGGCTACCAGCGATGATTTCCCTTACTACCATAGCAGGTGCCAGGTGGGACCGTTGAACGTCGTCTATAAGCCCCGCGCCGTCATTCGTCCGTTGCGGTATGCAATCCACCAAGATGAAGACGCCGTCTTTGTGTGTGAGATCGAGTCCAGCCCGATGCCATCCCAAGTTTCCTGGAGCGTATATCCACCCATCGAGCCCAGTCGCATCGAACTGTACGACAACAACCGGACGCTACAGATAACGAGTATTCGCAGCGACGACGACGGACGATTACTGTCATGCACAGCGACAAACACCCAAGGCAATGACACAGCGCAACGGGTCCTTGTAGTGAGACAACCAAACTTAATACTACCTCATTTATCAACAACCCCTGCCATTCCAACCAACAACAACTCGGCAAAACTGGACTCTGCCGTTCCCCACTGCATGGACTTCGCATATCGCATCCTCGTTCCAACGTTAGTCGGAATTATCATCATCCTCCTCCTTGTCATACTCTTGCTTCTGGTCAGAAGCAGACTTTGGATCTTCTCCAAACGACTCGACGAGCACAGTGCACAGACAGAACTCATGCGTCCCCTGACTGACTATGAGATTCCCCCAGCCATGGTTTCTGTCGACAGCAAACAACTCATGATGAACATCACCTGAACTGGCAAAACTAACACAGACTCAGAAGACAGTTTTGTAAACCTTCAAAGTAGCTGAAATACTTTTAAAAATTGTACATAAAGTAACTCATTATCTATTCCTATATATATTATTATATTTTGTTAGGTAACAAGTCTATAATATTATACTTTTGTTAAAGTAATATACTAATGAAAGAAACAAAGGACAAAACACCTAGATCTATCCTTACATATTCCCGTTAATATCTTATTCTATAGACACTCGTCAGGGCAGTTTGTAAAAAAATTTGTGTGCAATCTACGGACAGCCACGAGAAGAGAAAATAACTACTGTAATAACTGTATCTGCTGCAACCCGGAAAATCACGATTAGGAATAAAATTCACAAAATCAAAAAGGAAACTTTTTTTCATCTATTCCACTTTTTCTACCTTGACCGACTCTTGCAAAACACAAGAAATTGACGACGGCCATATTTGATTTGATAAATACAGTTAATGTAGAAGGGGAAACCCAAAATGTTTCTACAAATATTTCACCAGGAACAAGTTACAGGCACAAAAAAGTTATCAGATTGTTTGATCACATTATTTACATGTGCACCATGAATTGCTACTTATTTATTTTCACCAGCATTTTAATATCAATGGCAGGTTTTGAAACGATTTCATTCAATAATGCGTGACATTTCGAGCAACCGAGCAGAACAAACTGGAGGCACCGTACAGGCGGTTGATTGATTGATTGATAGAATACAAGTGAATAGAATCAATGGAATTGTAGATTCAGCAAGTCGTCACAGCTGAATGGTTTTGCTAATGATAATAAGGTGTCCTTCAGTGTGGACGAAACAGCTGCTAGTTGTCATCAGCGTAACCACTTCATGAAACAACAATTGATTTAGGGTTCACTTCAGATTGAAAAATGAATACAGGGTGAGTTTAAAAAAATGAAACCCAAATGGCAGGGTAAATTTTTGAATGAAGTTTTGCCTGTAGCACTTTCAAAATATGAAAGCCCCATCAATGAGCTTTCTTTTAGTACAAGAATCATTCAAATCACTCATGTACTTTTCAAGTTACGGAATTTTGAACACAAACACCGTTTTAAAGTTCTGTCCATGGATCTCAAAAAAGTAAGTGTTCTTTCAGCAAAACGAAAACAATTCACAATTTCACATGCATCCCTATGAGAATTGAATTGAAACTTCATTCAAAAATTGGTCCTGCCATTTGGGTTTCGGTTTTGTTTACTCACCCAGTGGAAGAGACCTATCTTTAATTTCTGATATTCTGCAACCATATTTCACTACAGTTCTGGAATTGCAGTCCAGTGGTCTGGGGTTCTATTCACCATTTAAAGTCATTTCACTTTTACAATGAAAACGATGCACGTTTTGTTTGTAGAAAGTTGTAGGTTCAAGTCATAACTACAAACAAATCCTTGCTCATAAAGTTTATTTATACGATTTCATTCATCTAACTTCAAATATGTAATTATGTTGTGTATAATATGTAGTTTCTTTAAATAGGCCTATAGTTTGTGAAAGTAATACAAAAATGGGGTTTGTTTTTACCCTATTAATGTGTGTGTGTAATTCATAATATGAACACTCATTCTGTATTCACTATGTGTTAAGTAACTTTCATTTATCAAAGGTGCTTGCCAATTTTATACCCTATATAATGTAAATATTTTACCCCAAACATGTGCAAATATAGTTTTGCTGGTCGGGTTTACAATGATTAAACTTAAAACTTGGTTTTAGCAAATTTGTATTCACATCTATGAGCCAAAAAAAAGTAAATAAAAATCTGTTGTATATTGTGTCAAAGCTTGACAATCAGTTGAACAAGTGGATTTTTCTTCCATTAATTAATTACTACAGTAACAGGTGCAGCAGTATTTCAGTGTCTACAGTTATTTGAACACAAGATCAGTCTTAAAGTGCAGACTAATTTGATGATTGATGGAAGGACAGTTCAATTCCTATTTGATATCATCACTCCATTTCAGTCCTACTAATGACACCAGGAGCAATTGTACAATATTCAGAAGGCATCATTAACACAAAGAGATCCCTTAATCATTAATGACACAGACCTGGGCATTCGATGAAAAAGAGCGTCAACAATTCATGACATACTGAATACAATGTCTGACATCAGTTTGGCCTACCCTTATCTATGATTGCTCCTGCGCATTTCAATTTATTTCATGATTTGTTATTATTTTACTTGGTTTTTTTTGCAAATGCTTTCTGAAAATTGAACTTACAAGTAAGCCTTAGTTTTTTGCAGAAGTAATAATTACCAAGTGATAAACAACAAACAAATTCACAAAAACTTAAGCAGCTTACAAAAATTAACCCAAATCCACTTGCCACTTTATCACAACATAGTTTTTATTTCCAAAAATGAACTCGGAAGTAAGTGTTTTTATTAAGAAATAGTTAATATCAAGTGATAAACAACAAATAAACTTACAAAACCTCAAACTGCCAACAAAATAACCAAAATCCACCTGCCACTTATCACAATACCCATGAAAACTTTCAATTGATCACCCCTAATGCAAATGAAAAGTTGACCAGCCAACAAGAATCGCTGCAATTTTTCTACCATCTTCAAACTTGATGTTTTTTGCTCAAACAATCTTTACAACAAATGCCAAATGAAGAAAGTCTGAAACATGCAGGGAAAAGTACCAGACTTAGATGTACTGTGATTCAGCGCTATCTGAAATTTGACATTGTCAACTTTAACTACACTTGAACATTGTTCGACCCTTTCATACAACCTCCATAACTTTACAGCACTGATTATTCACCAAGATTTGTTATTCCGGAGAAACTTCCGGACTGCGTGACGCGGACTTACAGAGCCCTGCACTCTTCAACTGACGCACACAAAAGAAATGGGTTAGGAAAACAGCAGATTGCTGGAGAAAGAGTCTACGTTCCATGGCACAGAGCCTGCGACCTTTGACTTCGATCTCACAGGGATCAAAGTGACTCATTTATACAATCTCTTGCAGGATCAAGGTCTAATTTGTTTGGGCCCAGGCCAAACTTTCGGTTTGGCACACAGATAAAAAATCTCAGTCATAAAAGCTGTGTTTTTTCCAGCATCTTTACAAATTTGGAATCAGGAAGATTAAGCTTCAAGGGACGTGAAGAATGTATAGTTAAAAAAAATTACAAGCAATGCATTAAAAAAGTGAGTTTGCTGATTTACTCCACAATTAATGTTTTGAGGTATTTTTTTTTTTCCATTTGGTACTCTTTAGGGATATTTTAATTTGCACTCTTATCTGTATACAAAAATTGGGGTCAATTTTGGAAATATGAATGATAGAACTTCAAAACAAAAAGAATGACACTGTTAAGTTGTGAGACTTTCAGGAAAATTGAGACTTTATTTTTTAATAGCAAAAAAAAAAATTGTCAGTTTTGAAAAGAAGGCCTGACTACACAGAAGCATGCCTGAACTAGTTCCTGTACCTAATCAAAAGATTCCATTAAGATCTGGTTGGCAAACATCGTCTGGAGATAATAGAGGAATCCTTCCCCTAGCGTCTTCCTCGGAAACACTTTTTCCTCCTCTTTCATCTGGGATCATTTCTCCACACTGTTTGCTTTCTCAAGGCACTCTTAAGTAATTGTCTCCATCCTTCCCCCTTCGTAATCACTTCTGCTTTTTCGCTCCTTAAGGCACTCGTCACATAAGTCGCTTACTTAAAATACTTTCTCGATTTTGCAGACAGATTGCAAAATCCCCCGCCACTAATTTCTGTCTGCGACCAAAAGTTGTGACTAAATTTGTATCTGATCAAGAAGAATTCCAATTCCTGTTTATAATCCATTGCCCTGAGCTGTTGCCATGGAA
The DNA here is from genome assembly GCF_015706575.1 of Patiria miniata. Lineage (NCBI taxonomy): Eukaryota > Metazoa > Echinodermata > Asteroidea > Valvatida > Asterinidae > Patiria > Patiria miniata. The sequence continues at coordinate 2,383,137 of NW_024037069.1, forward strand.
ACAGCCAATTATGACAAACAAATTACATCTGCAGATGCCCGTCAAATGACACTGATGGATGCCCTCAAGTAAGCAGTCATCAACGCGTTATTTCTCAGGAATTGAGAAAAACAGGAAATTAAATACAAAATTGGCTCGGGATAAATTCCAACATATAAGCGATAATTTTTCCATATGACATCCTGTAACCCTTTGCAATCAATGAGACAGGTGTAGATGTGATTATGTGATGATGTAGTTGCCAAATAAGGAAAAAATATCTAAGACGCGCATTTAAGACAAGGGTTTCTGTGATGCATGAAAAATGTAAAAGTTTAAGAAACGATGCCATCTCTATATGAGTGGGTCAAATCAAAGAGCTAATAATCAAACAACGAACAGGAAACTGAGTTATCTTTCGGAACAGGGCAAGATGAGTTTTGAATAATTAAGCATTTGAACGACAGCAAGGATGTCAAATAGTTGGCTTCTTAGAAGCGATGAGTTGAAAGATGCACACTATTTGGTCAGTCAATCTAACTACCGGTAGATATCTCTCAAATGACGTGACTGCCTGCCTATAGATTGTCACGTGCATCAGCATCTTGGGAGGCAGATCGATGCGCATCAGCTATGCTGTGTTTCGAAGCAACATGCGCATGCGTTAAGAACATTTTGCACACTGCGCGCACACGTGCCTGATGGCATTTAATACACAGTTGTTATTTGCCTACAAAGATGGCTGGCTGTGAGAGGGGTGTATGTGGCCATGTACATTGGAAGACATTTCGAAGAAAGACTTCAGAAAGGACGCGGATTAAAGAAGAGAACACAAAAACAATAAAGTAGATCATATAACAGTATACATGTACTTAAAATATGACTCATGAGCAAGATACATTCAGTATCATTGTCGTAATAAATTGCTATTTTTGGAGTGCTGCTTTAATTTTGGAGTGCTCCTTTAAAAGCATGAACCAATCAAATGCAGTCCGTGAGCTAAGTGTTGATGCAACATGTGCATCCACAACTGTAAGTCTTGGAAAGTTGGAGTGCCCCTTTAAGACATCCTAGCTACTATACCTCCATATAATGATATATGGAGCAAGGAAACAGCATATGAAGTCACATGAAATCAATAAAAAGAAATGAAAAAAACTGGAGAATGAAAAATTAAATTACATTCAGTAGTTTGGACAACATGATATTTTAAGACTTATAATGCATACAATATGCCCCTTTAAAATTTAAGATCTGCACCGGGTTGCTTTTCATGATATTTCGCATTTTAACAGGAGTGAATTTAAGAAGTCAAGTTACTCTTTCAATGAAACTTAATCCATGAACACAAACTTTTTGAATGAATTTTACAGAAGAAAAATTGCCAATTCAGTTCACAACTGAAGTGCCCCTTTAAAATCTTTTGTGTGTACCAGACTTGGTCCCAACAGTTCGATATGACCCCGTAGGCCAGGCTAGTCCCAAAAAAGATTAACTCAGACTGCGCACACTGTCAATACAAAACGTGGGATTGTACATGTATGGTTGAACGATCCCCGTGCGCGGTCTTATGGTCACACAAAACAATTACACACTATAGGGCGGCTGTGCACACAATACAGCCTAGCCAGACTGCATGTGTGCATTCACTTCGACAGGAAGTCACTCACCTGTTTTTTCGAAGATTTCGGGGCACAAATCTCTCGACCACAAATCCTCTACCAATTTGCATAACTGTGCAGTGAGTTCACACGCTGTGCGAGTGTGTGTGTAGTGATTGCATGTACTTTGTGCGCTATGAATTCCCTCCGTTTTTCGGTGGACAAAGTTTGTGGTTTGGGTCTCAGTTTGTGATCGTACCAAGCAAGTCAGAGTGCAAGTTGGACCACTAAAATAAGCTTTTTATGGATGCAAGGCGACTGCTTTTTTGAGTTGGTAAGTATATTTTTTATTGTGTCTATCACTAGTCTATATGGTCTGATCATGGAGCTATATGAACAGGGTACTGTGGTAGTACTGAAAGTTTCAACAAAATAGTGACTGTATGCAGTTTCAAAGCATTGGAATATTGGGTGCTTTAGCAATTTTGCAATACCTTTTATTTTTAGCATGGGAATTTTTTGGAAAAATAGTCAGGCCCAATATGTAATTTCGTTCACATTTGTGGGGATTAGCAAAACTATACATTTTTTTGGAATTTGTATATTCAGTTATACTGTTTTTTTTTTTATACTGAATTTTGTATTTTCAGTTATACTGTTTCCTGAATTTTAACTTTATTCAGTTTTATCATGTTCAGTTTTTATTTAAATTCACAACTTGTTTAAAAATAAAAACGTGTTTTGTACATGATCATTGTTCAAGTTCAACCAGCCCTGTGATCTTTTAATAGCACAGTGAAAGGAAAAAATTATGAGGTTTGAAAATAACGTATCGTCACTTATATCTAACGGATGTAGACACAAGTGATGTGAATGGTTTTGAGATCGCTTTGAGACAAATGTCTTGTGCTACTTCCTACATTCCTGCACTTTTCTTTCAAAAATTCCTAGAATTTCGTTCAAATAAATTCAAGCTTTCTTGGATTGAATGATTATTTGATAGAATGAGAAGGATTTAAAGACAACTTACTTAAAAATATATTCAATGCAGAAGACAAATTAATGACTTAAGACTTGTAGCTTTACTTCTACTCTGCAAGATTAATTTAAAATGTTACAAAAATAACTTCACTACACTCTCGCAAACAATGTATTTGATGGGTTTTTTTTTAATCTAAAACAAAAATATATCAAACAGCCTCAAAATGTGGCTTCACATTTAGTTTAGACTTGATATGCCCAGTCAACAATTTATGCACACAGCTTCCTGCAATGTTGTTTTAATTAGAGTACGTGTTAATCTTAGCCAAGATGTCTAATGAATTATTCTCTTATTACTCTTCCGTGTCCTCAGGCGGCAGTGTGGATACATTCCTGGAATTGCTTGCCTCCAGGCCATCGAACTCTCAAGGCAGGAAACGATAACCGAAGAAATCATAAATTGACGATGCGGGACGAGTTGTCGTTAACGTCCAGGGACCCGCCTGCACCTTGATCTCTCAGGGATGTGGACGATTTTGATGGATTACTAAGAAGGGTATCGTCAGCACTTGCACATCTCAATTTCTGTTTGTCGTTCGTCTTGGAATAGCCTACTCGGAATGTCTCTCATGGAAACACATCATCGCTGTGCTGTATCCTCGCAGTTGGAATAAACAATATCCGGCCAAGATTTTGTTTACAAAACGCTGGTGTATGAAGCTGTTCTTAATCTTTGCTTTGAGACGCTGGAGATAAGAATCGGCGGACTTAAATAGCTGGAGTTATTGATGGGAATCTGTCAGACTCAATCGATGGAGTACTTTGATTTCTACTGAGTGGACATAGTGCTATGGGACAGCACTGCTTATTATCACAGCACTCTTACGGTGACATACATGCTTCAAGCTTCATCTGATGTGCAACCGTACTGTGACTTTACAACGTCCTGTCTGAGTGGAAATTTAAGAATTCACGAATAGGGGAGTTAAGTTGGATTTTGTAAGTAATTATTATTAACAAGTTCTTAGTCCGCCACTGGGAAAGAGAGGATTTGACACTTGCTTAGAACTCATGCATACAAATTAATTTTCTTGATTGCGGCTTTACATGTGAATGGATTGGATGTTGCAAAGTTTGGAGTGAAATTACTTCAAGTGTAAGAGACTCGTTTGGAATCTTTTGTGGACGGATCTCAAAATCTCGTTGTCAGTCCCTTTATAGATTGGGAGAAGAAATAATGAGAATTATTTCATAGAATCATCAGAAATCGAAGCATCATGGAAAGACACAAATTCGGCATGGAGAACTTGCATCTCAATTATTTTGTTGTTGTTTTGAGTGCCTGGTGCATCCTTGCGCAAACGGCAGATGCTTCGTCGAATGTGTCATTTGTCATGGAGCCGACCAACGTTTGTCTGTATTTTTATTCCACGCCCGTGCCTCCGCCAGTGTTCTATTGCAAGGTGGATGGATTAACGGAGGAAATGGATGTAGCCTGGCTTCGTAATGAGTCCCGATCCCCGATGAACCGAGAGTACGAGTTTGGAGATTTTGCTTTGACAGGTAATCAGACTGAGGGCGTTTACGATCTCAAGATTCAACGGAGAATTACACGCAACGATGACCGAAGCAGGTACTCTTGTGCTGTTTACCTGGTCACCAATTCGTCTGACCAGTCAGATTGGACTTTGTTACAAGAATCACAGGTAGCAAAATTGAGGGTGAATTTTTTCGTGCCCGAGCCGAGGTATCCAGAATGCTCCATCAGTGTGCCTGGACTCTCGTCGTCCTCGTCGTCTTTGGTAGAAACAGCAGCGTATAAGGATGGCATGGGCTTTACCGTCAAGTGCTGTTCTGAGACTGTGAATCCCGAGTTGGAGTTGGTCTGGTTCAGGGAGAACCAAAAAGGACTAACAGAACTGGTCGGGAGAAACGCGTCGCGCAAAACTGAAAAAGACCAGAACGTGTGTCTTAGCTACGATGTCTCGGATCATCAGATTGGCGATACATACAGCTGTCGCCTCACCATCCCAAAAGTGCAAGTCAAAACCTTGTGTAGGAGGGAATCAAAGGTTTCGAATACGACAGTGTGGTATGATGAGCAGAGACGCAGATGTAGCTTTCGAGACCGAGGCATCAATCTCATCCAGCAGAACTCGGCCAATGTTGAGCACGATGCGACGTTCACCTGTTACTCCAAGGGAGCCATCGAATACCTCTGGCAGTTCTCTCCCAGACTGGACCGAAACAAGAATCAGTACCACGTGAGCAAGGATGGAGCCACGGTCCTACTCAACTTGGACAGTCTTGACGACATTCAGTACAACATCACCTGTACGGCTATTGGAGAAAGCAGCATTGGATCGCGTTCCCTCATCGTCCAGATTAGTCAATCAGATCCCACCTTGCAGAACGTCATACAGATCGTGGCCATTACTCTAGGAGTTCTAGTGGTCCTAGTCATGATCCTCCTAGTTTCCTACGTCGTCAAGACCAGAGTCTTAGATCAATGCAAAGATAACCATGCAAGAGGCCTGAGCCCCCAGGAGATGAGAGCTAGGATTCAAATTCGTCGCAACATTGCCGGAAACGGCGGAGGATTGTACGCATATCCGTCCTCACGGATGACCCATTCGAGCATCACGCCTTTGATGGAAGGTCCGGAGGATTCAGGGAGTACCATCGAGCACGAGCGACCACCGAGCCCTATTCCACCTCCCCCAGGGATGATGAGACCTGGGTTTACCCGTCAACCAAAACCGGTGCAAGGAGCAGTAGGTGGCATCATCTTAGACGAAGACGAGATGGTGGAGTGCGAATACCGAGATGAATCAGAAGAGGAGGAGTTGGAATTAGACCCGAAGAGCATGAACGTGGAAGGGCTGCAGTATGCCGATTTGGAATTCAGCGATGATGAGGAATTTGTCCAAGACCCCGATGATCAGGATGATTCTGAATCAGGAGACGAAGAAGGGGCCAAAAAGAACAATGGTGCCCCCGTGGTGAAACCCAAAATAGACTATGCCAATATTGTGCATTTTGACCCACGTAGGAACAGTGACCCACGTCGGGATAGCGAATCACGTCAGAACAGCGAATCACGCTGGAACAGTGCTGATCCTTGGAGAAAGAACACCATATAAGAAGAAATGTAGAACTTTGTAACAGTTTTGGTCAACCCTTGCTGGAATTCTGATCTGGTAGGATTGTGTTGCTCTATCTTGTGTCGAGCTAAGCAACTATGTACATAAATTCAAAACAATGCTGTACTACTCAGAAAATGTCATTCAACTCATTTTCACATATAATATTCAATGAAATAATCAGTACTCGTTTGTATCGTGTATTTACTTTCATCTCTTAATCTTATAAATTCATTTTCAAAGTTGAGGGACTTGAGAAACTGAGGGCAGTGCCTTTTTAGAATTTAAAACTGTACATAAGTGGCTCAGAAACTTTGGCTTCACTGTCGCATCTGGCTAGAGTGAAGCTGTTTAAAATATTGGCCACAGAAATCCAAATGACAGAACCATGAATGTCGTATCATACTTTCATTTTTTTCAATTTTTTTAACTTATTTTATGCTTAGCTGATTTCTGGTCTTAAAAATTGGATTCTTTGGAAAGGGGGGAAGTAGAACCGTCTTTCTTTTCCAAAACATATCCAGCATAAACTGTCTGTTGAAACATGTCTCTCAATCTGAAGAATTCGTCCAATGTCATGAAAAATTTACTGTATGAAAAAGATCGAGGACGATAAACTTAGCTCACAAAATGTCAAAAAGTAATTTTCAAAACAATATGAAATCTGTTGAAAGTAATCATTGAGGATAATCAAGTGTATTATGTCTGTACTTGTCTTCCAAGAACTAATTCAATTATGTCAACTCAAACCATGTACATTTGCCCACTCATTTCCGCTGGGCAAGCCTCATTACAATAATTTGGGTCTTTTGTGACTACATGTACCTGATGTTGTTCAGTGTACCTGTCTGGCGCCCTCTTGTGACTGACTTGATCTCAAGGCCAGACTAAAATCCGAGTCACAAAAGCATAACCACCTTGAAGCTCAATTGTAATTGGATAATGTGTTGCCTTGCCTTGGTATTGCCTACTTATGTATAGTGCGCCCTCTTTTGACTTCTGAAAGGACTTGGCAGTCATGATTAATGATACGCAAATTTTTCTTTGGGTTTTTTTTTTTAATTGAAAAGTAGTGTATATTGGCTTGAAGTTTACTTTCAAGGTGTGTTTGCAAGGTGTATGTATCAGCTCATGTATTTTTAGGCTTAAGTAACACGCCAAAGGCTTAGTATTTTAAAAGGTAATATTTTTTTTCATTCATTTTTTTTCAAAACTGAACAATAACTTGCCTGTATTCGATACAGTTTTGCATAGTGTTTATCTTAAAAAGTACAGACTTACACATTGTGATATATGTAGTTAATGTAGTATTAATATTTTATATTCTGATGGCAGATGTCAATTCAACAAACTTAACTATAGTCTTTTAGAATGTTTACTGGCAATATTTTTTTGTATTTTAATGCTGATTGCAGACCGGCAAAAGATCAAAAGTGTTCACATTCACACACTAAAGTTTTCATAAAAGCCTTTCAGAAAGTCTGAAATTCTAAACATCTCATTCTATATTCTTATTTAGAGAAAAAAATCTTACTTTTTCTAAAAAAAAAAAAATGCCTTGATATGTACAGTTTGGCTGTAAATAATGAACACCTTTAAAATCATCTTTACCAAAAAAGTACTTAACAAACCACATTAAAAAACTTAAAACTTGTGTGGTTTTGTAAAACATTAAGTTGGATTGTAAGCCACTAGTGTAGTACTTAGAATGTGATTCCCAAACAAAGTACAATTTGAATAACAAGTACTACCAAAACCTTATTTTGATAATTTATGAAGTCTGGGGGAAATACGTTTTTATGATTTCTACCAGAAATATGTGCTTAAACAATTCAATTATTTATTAAAGTCATCATATCGATTCATGATCCAAAAAATAATTGATGAAATATTGTATTCTTAAGTTTGTATGTTCCCCATATTTAAACATTAAAACATTCACATATTTAAAAACAGGAAAAAATGGAAAAGCAAATATTGGTATTACTTTAGAAAACTAGAAATTTTATATTGTGAGGAGGAGAGTAATATGTTATGAATCTCTATAGTAGTTTCTGTTTTAAGAACAAACTGAACGGAAACATGGAGTGATGCCTTTCTGGGTCAATGCGGGAGGGGTGACACCGGAGGGGGGGAGGGGGAAGGAAACGCTGTCATAACGTGATGATGAAGCATCATCCTGTCCTATTTTTTTTTGACTCTGTGATTGTTGGATTGCCCTTAACCCTAACCCCTCGATATTTTTCTTTTACCAAGAAGTTTAAGTATTAAACTTCTTGAATCTTCCTTCGAAATGTCTTGGTAGATTGTGGAGGATTGAAAAGGGTCATACCATGGAACTATAGTTTCTTGGGAGTTCTTTTGATCTGCTGGCCGTTGTAACTCCTTGTGTTTATAGCTCCATGGTTATACCATATTCAAAATGGACGTGCAGATAGGTGATGGGATTGTGCCTTTGATGATACAAGCATGGCATTTGGCACGCAGTCAGAGTATGTCATGAGATAGATATTTGGCTATAGGGCGATCGCAGATTTGTCCTTTGAAAAAAATATATGTAGAATAACAAGCAATGACAGCCATTTTGGAATTTTGAAATTTGCTTATTATTCTACCTATATTTTTCTTCAAAGGACAAATCTGCAATGGCCCTATAGCCAAATTTCTTTCTAAGGACCTACTCTGACCATGCTCTGAATGTGTGCCAAATTTTATGCTTGTATCATCAAAGGCACAATTCCCCAAATATTTCCCTTATCTGCCCCACTATGATTATCATGTACATGTATCAAATCATTTGGATTCACAGTGGGCAAAAAAACCCAAAAAATCAAGGCAGTTTTCAAACAATGATAGTTTCTTTGACAGTTATTCAATTTATTATGTTTCAAGTACAATGTATGCCGCTGCCAAAGTGAAGCTACATGTATTTTCACACACACAAATACAGCAAAGTGAACAATACAAAAAGACTGATGCATGACGGCTTTCAAATTTCTTGTTTCATTCAATTTTTTTTAAAAGTTTTTGAATGGATTCTTTCTTTGCCTGCTATTGAACTGGTCCCATTTATGAGTTCACCTTTGGTATACAGTAAGCTGCTAACAGAGAATGACACTTTCTTTTATTAGACAAGTTCTGAATGAAGAGCGTCTTTCCCTGCATTGATGTCCTGTCCTCACTGTTGACTTGAGCCACATACCATCATTTATTCTGTCAATACTTGGACAAAGAGAAACCGATATCCCCCAAAATGCACCCAAGGTGTCTGTGACATCACCGGGTCAGGTGGATGTGACCCTGGGGTCGTTGTGATGGACACTGCCACTTGAAGACTGCATTCAGTGCCTAAATACACGGATCAATGTGCTGGCCTTCCGAGGTTTCAGGCTGGCCCGAGGCAATGGTTGAAGGATCATGGAGGAAGGAACACAAACCGTTCCTTCCTCCATGAAGGGACTCAGAGGTTGCCACATGCACCTCAATAATTCGTTTAAAAGAAAGGATTAGGAACTAGGGATATAATTTCTCCTGTATTGAAGAATTCAAGCCATTTGGGGGGGGGGGACACGCTTTGGTTAAAAAAAAAGTGGGGTGGTGGGGGTAGCTATCGGAGGGGGGGTGTTCAGCAGGCATATGCTACTTTTTAAATGCTACATAACAAAGTTCGTGCCATGCATGTACGTATTTGTAAACCTCGAATTTCATTTAAAAAGCCACAGCCCACCTACATCCCTGAACTCCCCCCCCCCCCCTTTTATTTGTTAAATTGGGTGGAGAACCGGACAGAAAAGACACTTTTGCGTCTTTGCGATCACCAAAGTTGGTTAAAAAATTAAGAGAGATTTTGGTTATTACTGAAATTTAATACATTTCCATTTATTCATTGGTACAAAAATATTATTTTCACTTGGGTCTTGTGCATTGAAGATATCAAACAGGCATGGGCAAATTCTTATTCTTATCTCTTTGACTTGATGAGAAATTTAAATGAGTTCTTAAGGAGCAAATAAACTTCGATAATTAGTGGCAAAACTTGCAGCACAGCCATTCGTGAAAATTTAGGCCGTGTGCATGCTCGACCAGGTCTATTTTTAGTAACAACTGCCAATTAATACAATCAAGACATGTCATTGGTCAAGGTATAAATTCATTCAAAAGAAAGAAGCAAACTCTATAGAACTTAACATCAAGGCGTCTCGGAGGCATCAGTCGCAGGTCAAAGTTGTTGACATGTTGACCGTATTAACCTCGACGAACAACACAATATCCATATGAACAATGTCCATATCAATAAAACTGTTTCCACAATTCTATTCTTCATTTTCATTCTCTACAGAAACATTTTGTTTGATTCCAATGGAGCCAATGACCCGATCAGGCTGGGTCAATCCGGCGGTTGGTTTTGAATTTGACCCGAGGGATTTGAAATTGAGAACGATGAATGAACTTGTCCGCGTGAAATAAGACCACGAAATGTCGACCATTGTCCACAAATGTCCAGTCTTGGACAATGACCGAGAGCGGAGGAGGCTTGAACATTTCGCAATTGTCGCCAAGAATTTTGCAATTTTCATTGTAGAAATACTTGATCTTCAACAGGTTTCTGGCGTTTTATATTTTTACATATCTTGCCCAATAAACAAAGAAAGTTCTAAATTTATTTAAGAAATTAGGATTGTAATTATGATCAAATTAATCTGACTTTTTGTTGGTCATTTATTTGTGGAACTGTAAAGATTACTTCACATTATATATGCCTCCTAAAAGTTTTAAACGCGTTTATGAGTGATTTAGTCATAGTATTGCTAGAAGAAAAAAATAGCTTTTGATTAAGTGGCAGTAAAAAATTTCTTTACCGTTGGCGATCGAAAAAAAAATCAAAACCTTTTCCTTGCATGATGTTATAGTTTCAGGGTGAGCGTCGAAGTATTGAATACGCAAGTCGTAATAATTTACTTCCTTTGATTTATGTATTCAAAATATTTGACAGAATGGGGAGTCTACAAAATAAATGTCTTGTCAACTTTTAAAATTGTCAGTGTACAAAAAAAACTGTGGTAAAGAAATAAATGTTTCAAGTTTTAATATCCGAAGAAAATAACATTGTACATGTATATACAATCATAATTACAAATGAAACCAAAGTTTCACTAACAAATTGACATCTGAACCTCAGTTCAATGGTGATACGTTTCTGTCTTATTTCCATTGTCGTTTTGAAGAAAAAAAACAATTCGATCGATAGAAGATGAGTCTTGTAGGCCAAGGTAAGGGATATTGTGATGTCGTCTTGAAGTCATGGTCGATTGATTTCTGGCCTCCCTGACCGTGACAACTGAGGAACAACGAAAATCTTGATTTTGTTCAGTCGACCCTGAAGACTTGTTGACAAGATAAACTGACCACTTCCTTGACTCGAATAAACAACAGAGGAGGACACTTGAAGAGGCAGGACAAGGCGGCAAACCTTCACTGATTCTTTTTCTTATTCATAAAGCCACAACGCCTATTGGTTGGGAGAAGTTTCCTTTGTTGCGTCATTAACAACATTATGCTCATTCAAGGGCCATTTTGGACCAATCATTTTCAGCCGTTACATGCGCGCACAAACTATTAGAGGCTATTTTCCGTACGCCTTTTTACAGGCAAACAATAAGATTTGGATTGTGTTTGAACTGGAAGGTCACTAAACAATGTGAACTCCGTACGCAGGCTGGGGAGACTATTGACCGGGCATGAAAAGAATGGTCATTTTTAGTGGCGAAAGAAAACAGGAAAAAAGTGGTCTGGCCGAAGTGTGACCCGAGAATTAGCGAGTTTGATTGTCACCCCACCGGGGGCAAATTTCCTGTCCTGGAAACAAAAGAGGTACCCGAGGAGAAACCTTGGTGGACTTGACCATGCATGCATGATCAGGGCTGTCTTTCCTTTGCGCCAACAAGCAACAAGGGCTGAGGCAACCCATTGTGCCCCGGCTCTATATAAACCACCGTCTCGTTATCAGTGAGGCATTAAGATTACTGAGCTGGCGATCAACAAACACCTGTTAAAAAACCAAAGCAACATTTGCATGAGATAAATAAATTTGAAGTTGTGGACTTGCTGTTTACGCGGAGGTTGTGAGAGTACAGAGGAAATTGAGTGGACACACAAGAGCACTCGACCGTCTGTTTCTGCTTTTGAACCGTCTGGATTTGCTGCATTATAGGAAAATTTAACTGAAATATTTGGTCGTTAATTAGTCCATAACTGCTGCAATTAACACTGCATCTGTGTTCAAGATGGGTTGTTTTTCTCTCCTATTTTACGCCCTGATTCTAAAGATGACGGCGATGCAAATCGCCGGACAGGAGATTGGCTGGTTCACCCAGACTCCGCTAGACGCTGCTTTACTAGAAGGTGACTCAGTGGTCCTGAAATGCCAGTTGGATATCAGAAGGATCGTGGAACACGGCGAGTACAAAGTCACCTGGTCCAAAAACGAGAAGAAACTGAACTTCACCGACCCGGAACACTCGCATTACTGGCTGACCGGCGACCCCCACTCGGCCCAGTACTACCTCCTCATCTCGCAGGCAGATTTAGCCGACTCGGGTGTCTTCTCCTGCGCCGTGTTTGAGAACATCGGCACGGATGCTGGGGCCGATTTGTGGATCATGCACGCCGTGACGACGGCTATGGTGCAGGTCGTCGTGCGGCCGTCTCCCCCGGAGTGCCGCAAGACCGACCTGGACGTCCCAGCCAACCGGACCCGCCCGGACATCAACTACGAGGGCGATCTGATCGAGCTGGCCTGTACAGGATACCTCAGCCATCCCTCCTTCACCCTCACGATGACCTGGAAGGGCCAGGTCATCACCGCAGGTGACGGAGCGTGGATCCACATCGACGAAGATCAAGTCCAAGAGCAGGCCTACCGCGTCACGGCAGACTACCAAGACAACGGTGCCTCATTCCAGTGCACCCTCACCTCCACCGAATTGGACTACAATGAAACCTGCGAGATGGTCGCCCTAAACATCCTCCACGAACCCAAGCTGTTCTTCGTCTCAGACCGGAGTGAGGTGCACCAGGGTGAGTCTCTGACCGTCTCCTGCTTATCCGTCAGCAACCCCTCCCAAGTCTTCTTCAGTTGGCACACGGAACCCGCCCAGACAGTTTCTTACCGATCAGGGAGACAAGTCTTACAAATCCCCAGCGTCTTATCCGACACAGGTTTTCTGAACATCACCTGTGTTGTGACTAACGATCACGGGGTGTCTATTTTATCCACACTGGTACCCGTCCTCCCTAACACCACCGAGCCCGTACCAACCCAACCCGAAGTGCCCATCCCACCTGAGCCTATCGTGCACACAACCCCCGAGGAATCAACTCAAGCTCCGCCCACCAATCCCTCCACTTCAGCTCCAACAACTCAACCTGGAGTGGAACCTGTCACCAAACCCGACAAAACTACTACCAAGACGCCCACCAAAGAAACCACGCCATCTAAAGACAATCAAGGCTTGTACAACCACCACAGCACCATGAGCACCCCAGTCATCGCAGTTCTCGCCATCCTCCCAGTCATCATCATCGCAATCCTCATCCTCATCTTCGTCTTCCTCTACAAGACGGTGAAACTCAGCACCAAGCGACGAGACGACGAGATACGCGTGGTCTACCGCGACGGGGCCAGCACGGTCATCGACAGACGCACCCACGGCATACGCGGTAACTTGAACGTGACCGTGGAACCTGCTGCCGTCAATGAGGGCGCAGTTGTGCCAACGGACGGCATGGAGCCTGGTGCGTACAGCATGCCTCCACCTTACACCAAGGGAGAGCTACCAAGTGTGTTGGACACCACAAGCGTGGCTGCAGGCGGTCAAGATGCTCTGTACTTCGACGAGATCGAGAAGGGAGACAGTCACACGTACGTTGACGTGAAGCTCTAAGAAAGAAACTGGAGTTGGAGCTCGTGGTCTTGAGAGAGCTGGGGTGATGGTTAAATAGGTACCAATTAGGATTTTTATTTAACGGGAAGAAGACTGAAAGAGCTGAGAGGCAGTTCAACGAAATTTCAAGTCGACAATTTGTTGTGTTTAACTGATTTAGTACTCAGAAAGCTGATAATATAACAGTAACTTGTCGATTGGTGCTTTACACAATGCAATGTCCATGCGCTGAAATTGTTTTGAAGTTCAAAGTTTTCTTTTAAACTAACATTATGTACATACATCAGGTGAAGTAAACAACCACAGGACACAGGACTCATGAATTAATTTATCTAACAGCCATTTCGTGTTAGAATGACTGAATCTGTGGTTTATAGAATTTTAATGATATAAAGTGGATGTGGAATTGAAAATGGTAGTGTAATCATTATGAAATCAAACAACTCATTCATATTTATTTAGTTTTGGAGATTTTGTTTGCGTAACTATCGAAAATTTTCGTGAAACAAACAACTTGCTTCAGAATAATCCCCTGCATGGTTCAAAACAGCTGGAACAAATTGAACAGTAGAAAATGCGCATTTGATTCAAATTGTATTCTTATATCACGATTTGCAATGTTATTAATGATTCAGGTCATTTATAATACATGTAATTGAACTTATATTTAACTGAAATCTTTGTTGATTGTAGAACACTAGCTGATTCTGTGATCACGTGTAAATAGTACATAATTATGTATGCTGTATTATTTTCAGCAGGCCAAAATGTTCAAGCGAGAGGCTGAGAACAGTACAAATTTGGGATGTGGTTTTAAAGAGTTGGCGTTTTTATATGTTTTGTTTAAAAACGTTTAACTTACTCCGTGATATGAATGGAATTCATCCTCAAACAACTCGTTTACTAGCAGTCTGCAAGTAGTTGCAAGTTCATGTAATTTAACTCATGTATATTTTATTTACATTGTTCGTATTTATCGTTGAGCAAATTATACTCGTACATGTCAACCTGATTCAGTGTATAATCCTTAATGATTTTCTCAATCATGGCACAAAAATAAAGCATTATACATGTACTGCACTTTAATGATGTTGGCGTTAACTTTGTTATTGGATACAAAAATTAAAAAAGTCTACACCAAATCCATCAAAAACAGATATAAACTTATCCGGCGACCATAATTAGAAAGTTGTGTTTAATAACCCGTGAAGACGGCCAAGGTCTACTGTTTATTCGTTAGTTTGATCATTGTTGTCAGGTCACATTTGTAAACAAAAAATTAATAATAATAATCCGACGACCCGAAGAAAAATCCATCCAATTTTCCAAATAACAATGAGGTGATTTTGTTTTTAAAGAAACAAGTTATGTTTATTCATTTGCTGTTGTTCGCACTTAGGGCATTTTGCGAAGAGAAAAATCGAATGATAATCTTTCTAGGGGCAGGTCAAATGAAATGACAAATCGGGTTTTTCTTAAAGAGGTAGAGTTTGACCCTTCCGTTCACAGACTAAAAAGCAACTTCAATAGTATTTTGTGGGAAAAGTTCACATCACCGGTTAATCTTTCTTCAGGGCAGGTTAAATGAGATGGGACAATGCATGTGTTTTATTTTCGTTCCGCGGTACAGCATAACATTGTGTACAATTGAAATAACCTCGCTCCCATGCATACACAATGGATTGGGTACAAGGTTCTTTAGTGGTTGGGGTTAAAATTGGACGGATCAAACAAAAAAATCAAGCTTTATTAAAATTGAGAAAAACAAACTTTTGGTTTTGTGAACAAACACTTTTCAGCAAAGCTGCAGGGAACAGTTGGTAGGGCAAGGGCGCCAGTAGTCTATGGAATAAGGTTGCAGACAAGCGTCTATGATTTCGCGAATATTCGCGATCAATTATGCAAAACATATCTGCGTCTTGATCTCCTGATCCTGACCATTCAGCGGGCGCCTTCTATCGGGTCCTGCGTAACCCGTTATTGTATTACAAAAACATGGCAGACAAACTGACCAATCAACACTTTAGTCCACATTCTGATCGAAATGACGTATCAGTTTGTACAGTCGACTCCGATTGGCTGGAACGCGGGGTCGCATAAAATTTGCATGCAATGATATATCAGGCGTTCGTGGTGTGGCTCTGCACACATGAATGCCTGATCCTCAAACTATATGGCGCCAGATGCCAGTTACCGAGGTATCACAGCAGTTAAAAGTACTGCATGAGGAAGACGATGGCATGTTTAACCTTGGGATATAACTGTGG
Organism: Patiria miniata; assembly: GCF_015706575.1. Lineage (NCBI taxonomy): Eukaryota > Metazoa > Echinodermata > Asteroidea > Valvatida > Asterinidae > Patiria > Patiria miniata. Next base: position 2,399,051 of record NW_024037069.1, read on the forward strand.
CTTTTTTTATTATTATTACATGAATAACGGCGAAAGGGGAAGGGGGATAAATGAGCTTTAAAGTGCCCCCTCCCCTCCAGGAAATTAGGCCGCATATGAGGCCGCAAATGAGGCCCCAAATGAGGCACTTTCCAGCCATTTTTACGGGCAAATGTTGACTGCTAGGTCGTCTGATCAATTGTGTGCATCCGGGCATTACAACTCTTTCCAGTCTCAATAAAGCTCATGCGAGTCGTATATACAACACTCGCGAGCAACTCATGCAGGACTACAATTCGGTCACAGGAAAACGGTAAAAAGCGTCCACGACCCAGAACATCGACTTCCGTAAAGCGTTCAGGATTCTCTAGCTCACGCCTTATTTAATTTAACTGTTAATCATTTTCACCACCATCTTACAACATACAATTCAGTGGCGCATGTATTGACTGTGTCAACGTTTGTCCGCGCCCAGGAAGTACACGTATGCGTGGGCTCCGTGCGCCAACAAGAGGGCGCTGTTTTAACCTCTTTTGAGAGCCCCGCCCGTGGAGTGGACGGGACGCAACGCGTGTGCATACCATAGTGGTCAATAAACAATCTAAAAACCACAAACATAAAGCCATGATATATAAAACACATGAGCCAAACGTTTTTTCTTATCTTCAATTTTTATCAACAGATTAGGTGGAGCTGGTCAACTTTGGGTGGTCTTAAAACTATCAACAAAGGTAGGAAACAGGATTTTTTTCTTTCTCTTTGTGCAAATAATATTTTGTTGAAAGTGTATGGCATTGGATGACATCGTGTGAAATCCTTTTGTAGTTTATGCCAATTCTGTTTTAATTCGATACAAGCATATGTTACTTGAAGTCAAAGTAAATCTAATTTTTGCGCCGTTTATTTTATAAGAGTTGGCGTTGTTGGGCATGCAACCGTGGAGCTATGACGTATTACAGGGCTCAATATAAAGCTCAGGGATTTGGCCCATTTTGCTGATTCATTCAAAATTGCAAAAGCAGAAAAGTCACGATTTATAAAATGTCACGGTCATGGCATTGATTCTGCTCATTGAATGCCGAGGGTGCAAAAACTTGCTCATCATTTTAACTCTAAAATGCTGAGTCACCGTTACACAGCACGTTTTATTCTGTAGCACTGTGGGATGAAAATTTGTGTCAATAGAGGGATTTTACTTTAATTTGTTTACCAGTAAACATAGACGTTTATCTAATCTCATCAGTCACTGTGAAAGCATCATTAAAGGGGCCCAGTATTTTGTATATGGGGTTTTTTTTTAATCTATATCATGCAAAACAATTGGGAGGGTTCCCTTTTGATTTGGACTCTGCGAGGTTTGGAAGAAAAACTAATTCATTTTTAGCTCCAAAGTCCAAACGCTGAGTCATGCTTAGTCAGCACTTTATTTGTGCATGCATTCTACAGTGCAAACTGTCTGCATTCTTTTCCACATAACTTAATGAGAATTAAGTACAAAACACGTTACATATAAATCAGGACTGATGCAAATTGTCCTCGGGTTAGCTGATTTCCTTTTCTTTTACTGGTCATGTACGTATGCCATTAAAAATGGAAAACACCACAGAGTCTTGTAAAGCTGGGAATTTACTCCTTTTTTGGGGGGGTGACTTAGTGATCCCAGTTGTAGGAGAGTTGTATGCCTGATAGATAATGTTATTATTGATTTATTAATTAACTAAAATTAACATTTCGTTAATTCACCTCATTACAGCAGACATGAGATGATTAAACTTTCCCTACTCATTGACAATTTGCTTGCACTGAATTTATGGGATGTAATTTGCGTGGAGATTGGTTTGGTTCGAGTCCCACCCGAGTCCCTTGGACTCTTGGAGGCTTGGACAACACTGAGTGTACAGTGTTTATGCAACAAATCGGTGATGGGCAAAACAATAATTATAGGCCTATTAGTTGTACTGTACGTTTTACTTCAATGAGTGTTTTAAACCACACGACCCGCAAATCCCGTAGGCCTACCGGTACTGAGTTTGCTTACCAGTAATCCAATTACGGAAGGCACTGTCTTTGCGAACGAACTCTCCCTTAAGATTAGTAGTATCCTTCTTCCCGGTGTTAGTCGTGGTTGCAGACATGTCGGTTGAATGAGTAAGACGAGGAGCAGACGACAGGGAAACGGAAGACCGGCCGATTTGAACAGCAGACAACCTTTTGAAAATGATGAAATGAACGGGGCCTTATTGCAGCCGATCAGCACAAAATTCGCCGCAAAAGCCTTGCGAATCACATTCATTAAAGACTAATATTTTTGAACACGTTTGTATTGAACGATTATATGTTTTTGAACTCGTCGTCTGTGAACTCCGATGTCGACACAAATAAAAACAAAACGGGAAGAATTTGTGCTATCAGTCGGGTACGCTGTTTTTACAGCATCGCTTGCGTTTCGAGAAGTCGGGGTTTCAATTTCAACCACTGCAGAGCGCCCTCAAGTGTCTGTTATGGACATCCCATAGAGATTTTGTGCTTAGACTGGGTAAGCGCAGACTGAATTTTCTGTTAAAGTGCTAGCGCCGTTACCACAGAATGGTGATCGAAAGTTTGGAATTCTGTGGTTAATATTAGCAGCGCCATGAAATAATTGGGCCCGAGGTGACATATATATTCGTTCACGTGACATGTTTCATGCATGCGCATGTTTCAAAAATGAGCTAGTCCTATGAAACTCAGGAAAGTTTGAGATCTCAATTAAAACTTCAAATGAAACCTTTTCCAACTGCGCCGGAGATGCGATTGAAGCCACGTTAATAATTAAATTTAAAGGTTTCTAGTATGCGATTTTTCAGTTTCCATAAATTGGAATGCTAGTAACAATATTTACAAAAGCCTTTTCCGAGGGGGATTTTGTAAATCAATGTACATGTACCAAAATAATTTTTAAACTCCGACTTTTACACGCTAATAAGTTTCCTAATCGGGGTCCGTAAGCGCGCCACCAGGGGTAAACATTCAGGCTATATTAAACCTCATCACGGGCACACAGCACGGCAGCCCCCATGGAGAATTGATGAAGATGCTTTTGTGGCCTTATGCGCGCGTGGAGTTAATTGTTTCGATTGGTCAAAACTCATCAGTAACGACGAAATTGGTCTTGCCGCCTTGCGTGCGCCCCACTGAGCTACAGTCGATTCCAAATCATTCCTGCTGAGCTGTTGTGCTCGATTTGTTCAGTGCTGAAGTAAGTGCGCCTATCCTCAAGCCCCGCCCAATAGTATATTTGACCAATCACAGCCCCGATTAATGTCTGACACGCGTGCTGCATGCAAAGTCTGACATAGTTGTGTTTGTTTGAAACACAGCATGTTTTTTTTTTAACTATGTAGTACCGCAACCTGCAGATTCCGTATTATTGACTACATTTTAGAAATGCGAGCATGTTATACCACTTGAAAGGTTACCCATTGCTCAGTGTGAATTTATACTTCATAATTTCTTTAATTAACATTTATGTTTGTTATTTAGTACCTTAGCTATTAAACGACCATTGACAAAAGCTGACCATCGTTGAAAAAAGATACGAAAATTCCGCTTTTCTTGAAAATGACAAAACAACATGCAGGTACCATGTTTTCACAGGATGCTTGAGACTATTATTTTATACTTACCGTCAAGTATAATTATATAAGGTATTGCCTAAATCATTGGTTGTTTCGTTTGTCGATGTTTGCAGATGTTGTATATTACCTTAATTTAAGGTCGCGGAATATGCTAGCAATTTGGTTCTGCTGTAGTAAGCCCCCCCCCCCCTCCCCGCTATTCATTAATTTACCAAATAGTGCCACTAATTGGGATGTAGAAAAACAATTTAAAAAAAAACCCTGAAGAAGCCCTATTGCCGTTCTAACCGAGAGAGTCATATACCAAAAAAAATAAGACTTCAGAAATATAGAACGCGACTCGCTTTTTTTTATCATGCGCAAAAGGGTTTCTTTTTATCAGAAGGGTAAAAAATACGTCATGGTTACGTAACGAGAGTATATAGTATAAAAAGCATTGCTACAAAGATCTGCGAGTCCACTTTGGTCTAAAACGTAATACCAAACAGGTCCTGTCTTTCAGTTGATAGGTAGAGGTATACGGTTGGTACGAAATGGCGGCTCTAGAAAGCAATCCATCTTGGATCGAATGTGTGTCCACCAACAGCTCAACTCTTGTAGTCAATGGCACACTCACGGTGGACGATGGAGGGCGCGTTAACCACGGGCGCTGGCTCATGATCGTTGTGGCGATTGGTTTGCTGGCTAATTTCGCCTTCTTACTCGTTGTGGCTCGGTGTGAATCCATGCGTAACGTCACCAATGTCTACCTGGCCAATCTGGCTATTGCTGACATCATCGTCTTGATTGTGTGCGCAATTCCCCTCGTGAGCGACACGTCGCCTTTCTCAACCAAAATCTCGGGGTGTGTCTTTTTGGTCTTTGCGACGACGCCGTACTATTCGAGTATGTCAATCGTGTCTCTGGTCGCCTGGGGTCGATTTTGTGCCATCTGTAAGCCGATCAAGCACAGGGCAACATCGAGCGTAAAGCAAAGCATGAGACTAGTTGCTGCAGCTTGGCTCAGTAGCCTCGTTTACTGCGTTGTCGTGTATTTGGAGCGCATCATCACTTCAGAGAAATGTGAGGTGTATGGCGTAACATCACCCAACAATCCTCTTATCGAGAGCTGCAACAAGACACACGGGTTCAATCCTTCCCCATCTCTGAGTGACGTCTTCAAAGTCCTACCCTTCGTCTTGTGTCTCTCCATGAATTGTTGGCTGTACGCGCGCATCGTCAAAACCTCAGAAATCGATTTGTGCATCGCATGAATCGCCCCAACCAGCAGGTACCGGAGTGGATCAGGAAGATCCACCAATCACGGGTCCGTATCACCAGGATGCTTGCTCTCAACAGCTTCATTTTCCTCCTCTGCAACACGCCTAGGTGTGTGACCACAATCAGTGGTTACATCCACGACACCCTGGGGGAGCCTCGCTGGGACGCGGACCAGAAGGTCCAAATGTTCTCCAGCATGCTCCTCCTCCTCGTCAACTCCAGTATAAACCCTCTCATCTACAACTTGACCAACAAGCAGTACAGACAGGCTTTCCGTCAGGTCTTCCTGCCGTCTTGTCGCTCAGCGTCTCGGCCAAGTCAGACAACGCCCACCGTTTTTCCACCTGCAGATTTCTTCTGACTGATCAGACTATCATACACGACTCGAGTCTGTCTGTCGTATTGACGTATTAATACGCAAAACTATACCTTTCGTTAGTGCACGCATCCGTTAGCGTTGTAGTCTTTGTGATATTCTAGCACATTATTGACATTTGAATGAGAGATAAAACGAACAAACTCCACCCATGTTTAGTTAAAATGTTGGTTAAATTTTTGCCGCCCGCGTTGATTTTGAGTCTTTTTTTGTGAGCTAGAGGCGCGAAAGCAACCCAAAAATAAATACCTTTTTATGTTTGCGCAAACGCCACTGTAAGGAGCATTTTCGTTCAAAATAATTAAACATACAAATTGAAATTTTGTGAGAAGAAAAAATCGAATTCGTTAAAAGAGTATGCACGAATAAGGTGTAAACTGGCCAGAATATGATGCAATAGAAACCGAATTAGGTTTAAATTTATAGATTTCATTAACTGCTTCCATATTTTCGTTAACTGATGCCACTGTAATTCGTGAGGTAGCTAGATGGGTACATGTGCCTCCAAAACGGATCCCTTGAAAGAAAAAAATGTAGGTTCAAATAGCATGATGCCACGAGTAGCGACACTTCGTGGATGCATAAGCGCAGTTTGACACTCTGTGCGTACGTTGCGATGGCAACAACATCCTATCAATAAACCTTGGTAATTGGAACAGCGCAATATTTAACTGACAAGCCCGTCTTTTGAGAATCTTTTTCGAGCTGTTAACCACTTTGTAAAACATGGTCTTTATGGGTTCAGCGGGGTTTGACAAATGCGACATCCTGTACAGGGGTATATACAGTTTTTATTTGCGATTTCTGAAATTGGAGAAAATGTCACAGAGTGTGCAAGGTGCAGTTGAAATTTCTGAGAGCTGTGACTTTCGTTTTTAATGATAGTGCCTCAAAATTATCCTAAGTTGATTGATTGTCTCTCAAATCGTTGTTTAAGACTTTTCATTTGATGATGATGTAGATAATCAGAAGCCTATACAGCAAGAAGAAATGAGGTTTATCGGTTTCTGGTACTGTTATTGATCCGTCAGTTTGTCGTCTGACGGCGGTGTAGCTGCTCTCTGCAGCTCACCTTACTGCCCGCCACCCTGGCGTGCTTTCCAGGGCACTGCTACCTGTGGTGGACAAACCAATGTCCTGGATGGATGCTGAGCGTTACTGCCAGATGCTGTCCCATCCGGGGAAGATGGTCCACCTTGCGTCCATCCACAGCGAAGAGGAGGATGAATTCATCAAAATGTACGTCAGGAATCGTCGGCCAGCCCCACGCCAACTCCGTACTGGATTGGCTACAGTGACATCGAACAGGAGGGTCATTTCCGGTGGAGTGATGGATCTGACGTGTCCTACGAGGGCTGGTGGCCAGGGGAACCAATAACGTAGGAGAGGAAGACTGCACCGAGAACCTATTTCAGTTTAGCGGCAAATGGAATGATGTGCGGTGCATGATGAAAACAATTTTGTCTGCAAACGCTAGATATTATACAGGGTGAGTAAACAAAAAAAAAACGAAACCAAAATGGCCGGGACCATTTTTAATGAAGTTTTGCCTGTAGCACTTTCAAAATCTAGGATATGAAAGCCCAGTCATTAGCTTTCTTTTAGTTCAAGAATCATTCGAAACTCATGTACTTTTCAAGTTACGGTTTTTGAACACTAACACCGTTTTAAAGTTTGTCCACGGATCACAAAAAGTAAGTGTTCTTTCAGCAAAACAAAAACAATTCTCATGCATGCATGTGAATTGTTTTTGTTTTGCTGAAAGAACACTTACCTTTTTGTGATCCGTGGACAGAACTTTACAACGTTATTTGTGTTCAAAATTCATAACGGAAAAGTACATGATCGAGTGATTTGAATGATTCTTGAACTAAAAAAAAGCTCATTGACTGGGCTTTCATATCCTAGATTTTGAAAGTGCTACAGGCAAAACTTCATTAAAAATTGGTCCCGGCCATTTTGGTTTCGTTTTTTTTTTGTTTACTCACCCTGTATAATATCTAGCGTTTGCAGACAAAATTGTTTTCATTCATGCACCGCACATCATTCCATTTGCCGCTAAACTGAAATAGGTTCTCGGTGCAGTCTTCCTCTCCTACGTTATTTGGTTCCCCTGGCCACCAGCCCTCGTAACACGTCAGATCCATCACTCCACCGGAAATGACCCTCCTGTTCGATGTCACTGCAGCCAATCCAGTACGGAGTTGGCGTGGGGCTGGCCGACGATTTCCTGACGTACATTTTTGATGAATTCATCCTCCTCTTCGCTGTGGATGGACGCAAGGTGGACCATCTTCCCCCGGATGGGACAGCATCTGGCAGTAACGCTCAGCATCCATCCAGGACATTGGTTTGTCCACCCACAGGTAGCAGTGCCCCTGGAAAGCACGCCAGGGTGGCGGGCAGTAAGGTGAGCTGCAGAGAGCAGCTACACCGCCGTCAGACGACAAACTGACGGATACCAATAACAGTACCAGAAACCGATAAACCTCATTTCTTTCTTGCTGTATAGCTTCTGATTATCTACATCATCATCCAAATGAAAAGTCTTAACAATGATTCTGAGAGACACAATCAATCACTTAGGATAATTTTGAGGCACTATCATTAAAAACGAAAGCCACAGCTCTCAGAAATTTCAACTGCACCTTGCACACTCTGTGACATTTTCTCCAATTTCAGAAATCGCAAATGAAACTGTATATACCCCTATGTACAGGATGTCGCATTTGTCAAACCCCGTTGAACCCATAAAGACCATGTTTTTACAAAGCTTCGTGTTTAACAGCTCGAAAAAGATTCTCAAAAGACGGGCTTGTTCAGTTAATATATTGCGCTGTTCCAATTACCAAGGTTTATTGATAGGAATGTTGTTGCCATCGCAACGTAAGCACAGAGTGTCAAACTGCGCTGTTATGCATCCACGAAGTGTCGCTACTCGTGGCATCATGCTATTTGACCTACATTTTTTTTCTTTTCAAGGGATCCGTTTTGGAGGCTACATGTACCCATCTAGCTACCTCAAATTTAGTGGCATCAGTTAACGAAAATATGGAAGCATTTAATAAATCTATAATTTAAACCTAATTCGGTTTCTATTGCATCATATTCTGGCCAGTTTACACCTTATTCGTGCATACTCTTTTTAACGAATTCGATTTTTTCTTCTCACAAAATTTCAATTTGTATGTTTAATTATTTTGAACGAAAATGCTCCCCTTACAGTGGCGTTTGCGCAAACATAAAAAGGTATTTATTTTTGGGTTGCTTTCGCGCCTCTAGCTCACAAAAAAAAGACTCCAATAATCATTGTCGGGCGGCAAAAATTTAACCAACATTTTAACTAAACATGGGTGGAGTTTGTTCGTTTTATCTCTCATTCAAATGTCAATAATGTGCTAGAATATCACAAAGACTACAACGCTAACGGATGCGTGCACTAACGAAAGGTATAGTTTTGCGTATTAATACGTCAATACGACAGACAGACTCGAGTCGTGTATGATAGTCTGATCAGTCAGAAGAAATCTGCAGGTGGAAAACGGTGGGCGTTGTCTGACTTGGCCGAGACGCTGAGCGACAAGACGGCAGGAAGACCTGACGGAAAGCCTGTCTGTACTGCTTGTTGGTCAAGTTGTAGATGAGAGGGTTTATACTGGAGTTGACGAGGAGGAGCATGCTGGAGAACATTTGGACCTTCTGGTCCGCGTCCCAGCGAGGCTCCCCCAGGGTGTCGTGGATGTAACCACTGATTGTGGTCACACACCTAGGCGTGTTGCAGAGGAGGAAAATGAAGCTGTTGAGAGCAAGCATCCTGGTGATACGGACCCGTGATTGGTGGATCTTCCTGATCCACTCCGGTACCTGCTGGTTGGGGCGATTCATGCGATGCACAAATCGATTTCTGAGGTTTTTGACGATGCGCGCGTACAGCCAACAATTCATGGAGAGACACAAGACGAAGGGTAGGACTTTGAAGACGTCACTCAGAGATGGGGAAGGATTGAACCCGTGTGTCTTGTTGCAGCTCTCGATAAGAGGATTGTTGGGTGATGTTACGCCATACACCTCACATTTCTCTGAAGTGATGATGCGCTCCAAATACACGACAACGCAGTAACGAGGCTACTGAGCCAAGCTGCAGCAACTAGTCTCATGCTTTGCTTTACGCTCGATGTTGCCCTGTGCTTGATCGGCTTACAGATGGCACAAAATCGACCCCAGGCGACCAGAGACACGATTGACATACTCGAATAGTACGGCGTCGTCGCAAAGACCAAAAAGACACACCCCGAGATTTTGGTTGAGAAGGCGACGTGTCGCTCACGAGGGGAATTGCGCACACAATCAAGACGATGATGTCAGCAATAGCCAGATTGGCCAGGTAGACATTGGTGACGTTACGCATGGATTCACACCGAGCCACAACGAGTAAGAAGGCGAAATTAGCCAGCAAACCAATCGCCACAACGATCATGAGCCAGCGCCCGTGGTTAACGCGCCCTCCATCGTCCACCGTGAGTGTGCCATTGACTACAAGAGTTGAGCTGTTGGTGGACACACATTCGATCCAAGATGGATTGCTTTCTAGAGCCGCCATTTCGTACCAACCGTATACCTCTACCTATCAACTGAAAGACAGGACCTGTTTGGTATTACGTTTTAGACCAAAGTGGACTCGCAGATCTTTGTAGCAATGCTTTTTATACTATACTCTCGTTACGTAACCATGACGTATTTTTTACCCTTCTGATAAAAAGAACCCCTTTTGCGCATGATAAAAAAAGCGAGTCGCGTTCTATATTTTCTGAAGTCTTATTTTTTTTGGTATATGACTCTCTCGGTTAGAACGGCAATAGGGCTTCTTCAGGGTTTTTTTTTAAATTGTTTTTCTACATCCCAATTAGTGGCACTATTTGGTAAATTAATGAATAGCGGGGAGGGGGGGGGGGGCTTACTACAGCAGAACCAAATTGCTAGCATATTCCGCGACCTTAAATTAAGGTAATATACAACATCTGCAAACATCGACAAACGAAACAACCAATGATTTAGGCAATACCTTATATAATTATACTTGACGGTAAGTATAAAATAATAGTCTCAAGCATCCTGTGAAAACATGGTACCTGCATGTTGTTTTGTCATTTTCAAGAAAAGCGGAATTTTCGTATCTTTTTTTCAACGATGGTCAGCTTTTGTCAATGGTCGTTTAATAGCTAAGGTACTAAATAACAAACATAAAATGTTAATTAAAGAAATTATGAAGTATAAATTCACACTGAGCAATGGGTAACCTTTCAAGTGGTATAACATGCTCGCATTTCTAAAATGTAGTCAATAATACGGAATCTGCAGGTTGCGGTACTACATAGTTAAAAAAAAAACATGCTGTGTTTCAAACAAACACAACTATGTCAGACTTTGCATGCAGCACGCGTGTCAGACATTAATCGGGGCTGTGATTGGTCAAATATACTATTGGGCGGGGCTTGAGGATAGGCGCACTTACTTCAGCACTGAACAAATCGAGCACAACAGCTCAGCAGGAATGATTTGGAATCGACTGTAGCTCAGTGGGCGCACGCAAGGCGGCAGACCAATTTCGTCGTTACTGATGAGTTTTGACCAATCGAAAAATTAACTCCACGCGCGCATAAGGCCACAAAAGCATCTTCATCAATTTCTCCATGGGGCTGCCGTGCTGTGTGCCCGTGATGAGGTTTAATATAGCCTGAATGTTTACCCCTGGTGGCGCGCTTACGGACCCCCGATTAGGAAACTTATTAGCGTGTAAAAGTCGGAGTTTTAAAAATTATTTTTGGTACATGTACATTGATTTACAAAATCCCCCTCGAAAGGCTTTTGTAAATATTGTTACTAGCATTCCAATTTATGGAAACTGAAAAATCGCATACTAGAAACCTTTAAATTTAATTATTAACGTGGCTTCAATCGCATCTCCGGCGCAGTTGGAAAAGGTTTCATTTGAAGTTTTAATTGAGATCTCAAACTTTCCTGAGTTTCATAGGACTAGCTCATTTTTGAAACATGCGCATGCATGAAACATGTCACGTGAACGAATATATATGTCACCTCGGGCCCAATTATTTCATGGCGCTGCTAATATTAACCACAGAATTCCAAACTTTCGATCACCATTCTGTGGTAACGGCGCTAGCACTTTAACAGAAAATTCAGTCTGCGCTTACCCAGTCTAAGCACAAAATCTCTATGGGATGTCCATAACAGACACTTGAGGGCGCTCTGCAGTGGTTGAAATTGAAACCCCGACTTCTCGAAACGCAAGCGATGCTGTAAAAACAGCGTACCCGACTGATAGCACAAATTCTTCCCGTTTTGTTTTTATTTGTGTCGACATCGGAGTTCACAGACGACGAGTTCAAAACATATAATCGTTCAATACAAACGTGTTCAAAAATATTAGTCTTTAATGAATGTGATTCGCAAGGCTTTTGCGGCGAATTTTGTGCTGATCGGCTGCAATAAGGCCCCGTTCATTTCATCATTTTCAAAAGGTTGTCTGCTGTTCAAATCGGCCGGTCTTCCGTTTTCCCTGTCGTCTGCTCCTCGTCTTACTCATTCAACCGACATGTCTGCAACCACGACTAACACCGGGAAGAAGGATACTACTAATCTTAAGGGAGAGTTCGTTCGCAAAGACAGTGCCTTCCGTAATTGGATTACTGGTAAGCAAACTCAGTACCGTAGGCCTACGGGATTTGCGGGTCGTGTGGTTTTAAACACTCATTGAAGTAAAACGTACAGTACAACTAATAAGCCTATAATTATTGTTTTGCCCATCACCGATTTGTTGCATAAACACTGTACACTCAGTGTTGTCCAAGCCTCCAAGAGTCCAAGGGACTCGGGTGGGACTCGAACCAACCAATCTCCACGCAAATTACATCCCATAAATTCAGTGCAAGCAAATTGTCAATGAGTAGGGAAAGTTTAATCATCTTCATGTCTGCTGTAATGAGGTGAATTAACGAAATGTTAATTTTAGTTAATTAATAAATCAATAATAACATTATCTATCAGGCATACAACTCTCCTACAACTGGATCACTAAGTCACCCCCCCCAAAAAAGGAGTAAATTCCCAGCTTTACAAGACTCTGTGGTGTTTTCCATTTTTAATGGCATACGTACATGACCAGTAAAAGAAAAGAAATCAGCTAACCCGAGGACAATTTGCATCAGTCCTGATTTATATGTAACGTGTTTTGTACTTAATTCTCATTAAGTTATGTGGAAAAGAATGCAGACAGTTTGCACTGTAGAATGCATGCACAATAAAGTGCTGACTAAGCATGACTCAGCGTTTGGACTTTGGAGCTAAAAATGAATTAGTTTTTCTTTCCAAACCTCGCAGAGTCCAAATCAAAAGGGAACCCTCCCAATTGTTTTGCATGATATAGATTAAAGAAAAACCCCTATACAAAATACTGGGCCCCTTTAATGATGCTTTCACAGTGACTGATGAGATTAGATAAACGTCCATGTTTACTGGTAAACAAATTAAAGTAAAATCCCTCTATTGACACAAATTTTCATCCCACAGTGCTACAGAATAAAACGTGCTGTGTAACGGTGACTCAGCATTTTAGAGTTAAAATGATGAGCAAGTTTTTGCACCCCTCGCATTCAATGAGCAGAATCAATGCCATGACCGTGACATTTTATAAATCGTGACTTTTCTGCTTTTGCAATTTTGAATGAATCAGCAAAATGGGCCAAATCCCTGAGCTTTATATTGAGCCCTGTAATTACGTCATAGCTCCACGGTTGCATGCCCAACAACGCCAACTCTTATAAATAAACGGCGCAAAAATTAGATTTACTTTGACTTCAAGTAACATATGCTTGTATCGAATTAAAACAGAATTGGCATAAACTACAAAAGGATTTCACACGATGTCATCCAATGCCATACACTTTCAACAAAATATTATTTGCACAAAGAGAAAGAAAAAAATCCTGTTTCCTACCTTTGTTGATAGTTTTAAGACCACCCAAAGTTGACCAGCTCCACCTAATCTGTTGATAAAAATTGAAGATAAGAAAAACGTTTGGCTCATGTGTTTTTATATCATGGCTTTATGTTTGTGGTTTTTAGATTGTTTATTGACCACTATGGTATGCACACGCGTTGCGTCCCGTCCACTCCACGGGCGGGGCTCTCAAAAGAGGTTAAAACAGCGCCCTCTTGTTGGCGCACGGAGCCCACGCATACGTGTACTTCCTGGGCGCGGACAAACGTTGACACAGTCAATACATGCGCCACTGAATTGTATGTTGTAAGATGGTGGTGAAAATGATTAACAGTTAAATTAAATAAGGCGTGAGCTAGAGAATCCTGAACGCTTTACGGAAGTCGATGTTCTGGGTCGTGGACGCTTTTTACCGTTTTCCTGTGACCGAATTGTAGTCCTGCATGAGTTGCTCGCGAGTGTTGTATATACGACTCGCATGAGCTTTATTGAGACTGGAAAGAGTTGTAATGCCCGGATGCACAGCTCATCACCAGCAGCAACCTTGCCGAATAGATTGGATCGTATGTGGCAAAGTGCCTCATTTGGGGCCTCATTTGCGGCCTCATATGCGGCCTAATTTCCTGGAGGGGAGGGGGCACTTTAAAGCTCATTTTATCCCCCTTCCCCTTTCGCCGTTATTCATGTAATAATAATAAAAAAGCCACAGTTATATCCCAAGGTTAAACATGCCATCGTCTTCCTCATGCAGTACTTTTAACTGCTGTGATACCTCGGTAACTGGCATCTGGCGCCATATAGTTTGAGGATCAGGCATTCATGTGTGCAGAGCCACACCACGAACGCCTGATATATCATTGCATGCAAATTTTATGCGACCCCGCGTTCCAGCCAATCGGAGTCGACTGTACAAACTGATACGTCATTTCGATCAGAAATGTGGACTAAAGTGTTGATTGGTCAGTTGTCTGCCATGTTTTTGTAATACAATAACGGGTTACGCAGGACCCGATAGAAGGCGCCCGCTGAATGGTCAGGATCAGGAGATCAAGACGCAGATATGTTTTGCATAATTGATCGCGAATATTCGCGAATATCATAGACGCTTGTCTGCAACCTTATTCCATAGACTACTGGCGCCCTTGCCCTACCAACTGTTCCCTGCAGCTTTGCTGAAAAGTGTTTGTTCACAAACCAAAAGTTTGTTTTTCTCAATTTTAATAAAGCTTTTGATTTTTTTGTTTGATCCGTCCAATTTTAACCCAACCACTAAAGAACCTTGTACCCAATCCATTGTGTATGCATGGGAGCGAGGTTATTTCAATTGTACACAATGTTATGCTGTACCGCGGAACGAAAATAAAACACATGCATTGTCCCATCTCATTTAACCTGCCCTGAAGAAAGATTAACCGTGATGTGAACTTTTTCCCCACAAAATACTATTGAAGTTGCTTTTTAGTCTGTGAACGGAAGGGTCAAACTCTACCTCTTTTTAAAAAAACCCGATTTGTCATTTCATTTGACCTGCCCCTAGAAAGATTATCATTCGATTTTTCTCTTCGCAAAATGCCCTAAGTGCGAACAACAGCAAATGAATAAACATAACTTGTTTCTTTAAAAACAAAATCACCTCATTGTTATTTGGAAAATTGGATGGATTTTTCTTCGGGTCGTCGGATTATTATTATTAATTTTTTGTTTACAAATTGTGACCTGACAACAATGATCAAACTAACGAATAAACAGTAGACCTTGGCCGTCTTCACGGGTTATTAACACAACTTTCTAATTATGGTCGCCGGATAAGTTTATATCTGTTTTTTGATGGATTTGGTGTAGACTTTTTTAATTTTTGTATCCAATAACAAAGTTTAACGCCAACATCATTAAAGTGCAGTACATGTATAATGCTTTATTTTTGTGCCAATGATTGAGAAAATCATTAAGGATTATACACTGAATCAGGTTGACATGTACGAGTATAATTTGCTCAACGATAAATACGAACAATGTAAATAAATATACATGAGTTAAATTACATGAACTTGCAACTACTTGCAGACTGCTAGTAAACGAGTTGTTTGAGGATGAATTCCATTCATATCACGGAGTAAGTTAAACGTTTTTAAACAAAAACATATAAAAACGCCAACTCTTTAAAACCACATCCCAAATTTGTACTGTTCTCAGCCTCTCGCTTGAACATTTTGGCCTGCTGAAAATAATACAGCATACATAATTATGTACTATTTACACGTGATCACAGAATCAGCTAGTGTTCTACAATCAACAAAGATTTCAGTTAAATATAAGTTCAATTACATGTATTATAAATGACCTGAATCATTAATAACATTGCAAATCGTGATATAAGAATACAATTTGAATCAAATGCGCATTTTCTACTGTTCAATTTGTTCCAGCTGTTTTGAACCATGCAGGGGATTATTCTGAAGCAAGTTGTTTTGTTTCACGAAAATTTTCGATAGTTACGCAAACAAAATCTCCAAAACTAAATAAATATGAATGAGTTGTTTGATTTCATAATGATTACACTACCATTTTCAATTCCACATCACTTTATATCATTAAAATTCTATAAACCACAGATTCAGTCATTCTAACACGAAATGGCTGTTAGATAAATTAATTCATGAGTCCTGTGTCCTGTGGTTGTTCTACTTCACCTGATGTATGTACATAATGTTAGTTTAAAAGAAAACTTTGAACTTCAAAACAATTTCAGCGCATGGACATTGCATTGTGTAAAGCACCAATCGACAAGTTACTGTTATATTATCAGCTTTCTGAGTACTAAATCAGTTAAACACAACAAATTGTCGACTTGAAATTTCGTTGAACTGCCTCTCAGCTCTTTCAGTCTTCTTCTTTAAATAAAAATCCTAATTGGTACCTATTTAACCATCACCCCCAGCTCTCTCCAGACCACGAGCTCCAACTCCAGTTTCTTTCTTAGAGCTTCACGTCAACGTACGTGTGACTGTCTCCCTTCTCGATCTCGTCGAAGTACAGAGCATCTTGACCGCCTGCAGCCACGCTTGTGGTGTCCAACAACTTGGTAGCTCTCCCTTGGTGTAAGGTGGAGGCATGCTGTACGCACCAGGCTCCATGCCGTCCGTTGGCACAACTGCGCCCTCATTGACGGCAGCAGGTTCCACGGTCACGTTCAAGTTACCGCGTATGCCGTGGGTGCGTCTGTCGATGACCGTGCTGGCCCCGTCGCGGTAGACCACGCGTATCTCGTCGTCTCGTCGCTTGGTGCTGAGTTTCACCGTCTTGTAGAGGAAGACGAAGATGAGGATGAGGATTGCGATGATGATGACTGGGAGGATGGCGAGAACTGCGATGACTGGGGTGCTCATGGTGCTGTGGTGGTTGTACAAGCCTTGATTGTCTTTAGATGGCGTGGTTTCTTTGGTGGGCGTCTTGGTAGTAGTTTTGTCGGGTTTGGTGACAGGTTCCACTCCAGGTTGAGTTGTTGGAGCTGAAGTGGAGGGATTGGTGGGCGGAGCTTGAGTTGATTCCTCGGGGGTTGTGTGCACGATAGGCTCAGGTGGGATGGGCACTTCGGGTTGGGGTTGGTACGGGCTCGGTGGTGTTAGGGAGGACGGGTACCAGTGTGGATAAAATAGACACCCCGTGATCGTTAGTCACAACACAGGTGATGTTCAGAAAACCTGTGTCGGATAAGACGCTGGGGATTTGTAAGACTTGTCTCCCTGATCGGTAAGAAACTGTCTGGGCGGGTTCCGTGTGCCAACTGAAGAAGACTTGGAGGGGTTGCTGACGGATAAGCAGGAGACGGTCAGAGACTCACCCTGGTGCACCTCACTCCGTCTGAGACGAAGAACAGCTTGGGTTCGTGGAGGATGTTTAGGGCGACCATCTCGCAGGTTTCATTGTAGTCCAATTCGGTGGAGGTGAGGGTGCACTGGAATGAGGCACCGTTGTCTTGGTAGTCTGCCGTGACGCGGTAGGCCTGCTCTTGGACTTGATCTTCGTCGATGTGGATCCACGCTCCGTCCCTGCGGTGATGACCTGGCCCTTCCAGGTCATCGTGAGGGTGAAGGAGGGATGGCTGAGGTATCCTGTACAGGCCAGCTCGATCAGATCGCCCTCGTAGTTGATGTCCGGGCGGGTCCGGTTGGCTGGGACGTCCAGGTCGGTCTTGCGGCACTCCGGGGGAGACGGCCGCACGACGACCTGCACCATAGCCGTCGTCACGGCGTGCATGATCCACAAATCGGCCCCAGCATCCGTGCCGATGTTCTCAAACACGGCGCAGGAGAAGACACCCGAGTCGGCTAAATCTGCCTGCGAGATGAGGAGGTAGTACTGGGCCGAGTGGGGGTCGCCGGTCAGCCAGTAATGCGAGTGTTCCGGGTCGGTGAAGTTCAGTTTTTTCTTCTCGTTTTTGGACCAGGTGACTTTGTACTCGCCGTGTTCCACGATCCTTCTGATATCCAACTGGCATTTCAGGACCACTGAGTCACCTTCTAGTAAAGCAGCGTCTAGCGGAGTCTGGTGAACCAGCCAATCTCCTGTCCGGCGATTTGCATCGCCGTCATCTTTAGAATCAGGGCGTAAAATAGGAAGAAAAACAACCCATCTTGAACACAGATGCAGTGTTAATTGCAGCAGTTATGGACTAATTAACGACCAAATATTTCAGTTAAATTTTCCTATAATGCAGCAAATCCAGACGGTTCAAAAGCAGAAACAGACGGTCGAGTGCTCTTGTGTGTCCACTCAATTTCCTCTGTACTCTCACAACCTCCGCGTAACAGCAAGTCCACAACTTCAAATTTATTTATCTCATGCAAATGTTGCTTTGGTTTTTTAACAGGTGTTTGTTGATCGCCAGCTCAGTAATCTTAATGCCTCACTGATAACGAGACGGTGGTTTATATAGAGCCGGGCACAATGGGTTGCCTCAGCCCTTGTTGCTTGTTGGCGCAAAGGAAAGACAGCCCTGATCATGCATGCATGGTCAAGTCCACCAGGTTTCTCCTCGGGTACCTCTTTTGTTTCCAGGACAGGAAATTTGCCCCCGGTGGGGTGACAATCAAACTCGCTAATTCTCGGGTCACACTTCGGCCAGACCACTTTTTCCCTGTTTTCTTTCGCCACTAAAAATGACCATTCTTTTCATGCCCGGTCAATAGTCTCCCCCGGCCTGCGTACGGAGTTCACATTGTTTAGTGACCTTCCAGTTCAAACACAATCCAAATCTTATTGTTTGCCTGTAAAAAGGCGTACGGAAAATAGCCTCTAATAGTTTGTGCGCGCATGTAACGGCTGAAATGATTGGTCCAAAATGGCCCTTGAATGAGCATAATGTTGTTAATGACGCAACAAAGGAAACTTCTCCCAACCAATAGGCGTTGTGGCTTTATGAATAAGAAAAAGAATCAGTGAAGGTTTGCCGCCTTGTCCTGCCTCTTCAAGTGTCCTCCTCTGTTGTTTATTCGAGTCAAGGAAGTGGTCAGTTTATCTTGTCAACAAGTCTTCAGGGTCGACTGAACAAAATCAAGATTTTCGTTGTTCCTCAGTTGTCACGGTCAGGGAGGCCAGAAATCAATCGACCATGACTTCAAGACGACATCACAATATCCCTTACCTTGGCCTACAAGACTCATCTTCTATCGATCGAATTGTTTTTTTTCTTCAAAACGACAATGGAAATAAGACAGAAACGTATCACCATTGAACTGAGGTTCAGATGTCAATTTGTTAGTGAAACTTTGGTTTCATTTGTAATTATGATTGTATATACATGTACAATGTTATTTTCTTCGGATATTAAAACTTGAAACATTTATTTCTTTACCACAGTTTTTTTTGTACACTGACAATTTTAAAAGTTGACAAGACATTTATTTTGTAGACTCCCCATTCTGTCAAATATTTTGAATACATAAATCAAAGGAAGTAAATTATTACGACTTGCGTATTCAATACTTCGACGCTCACCCTGAAACTATAACATCATGCAAGGAAAAGGTTTTGATTTTTTTTTTCGATCGCCAACGGTAAAGAAATTTTTTACTGCCACTTAATCAAAAGCTATTTTTTCTTCTAGCAATACTATGACTAAATCACTCATAAACGCGTTTAAAACTTTTAGGAGGCATATATAATGTGAAGTAATCTTTACAGTTCCACAAATAAATGACCAACAAAAAGTCAGATTAATTTGATCATAATTACAATCCTAATTTCTTAAATAAATTTAGAACTTTCTTTGTTTATTGGGCAAGATATGTTAAAATATAAAACGCCAGAAACCTTTTGAAGATCAAGTATTTCTACAATGAAATTGCAAAATTCTTGGCGACAATTGCGAAATGTTCAAGCCTCCTCCGGTCATTGTCCAAGACTGGACATTTGTGGACAATGGTCGACATTTTGTGGTCTTATTTCACGCGGACAAGTTCATTCATCGTTCTCAATTTCAAATCCCTTGGGTCAAATTCAAAACCAACCACCGGATTGACCCAGCCTGATCGGGTCATTGGCTCCATTGAATCAAACAAAATGTTTCTGTAGAGAATGAAAATGAAAGAATAGAATTGTGGAAAAAGTTTTTATTGTTCATATGGACATTGTTCATATGGATATTGTGTTGTTCGTCGAGGTTAATACGGTCAACATGTCAACAACTTGACCTGCGACTGATGCCTCCGAGACGCCTTGATGTTAAGTTCTATAGTGTTTGCTTCTTTCTTTTGAATGAATTTATACCTTGACCAATGACATGTCTTGATTGTATTAATTGGTAGTTGTTACTAAAAATAGACCTGGTCGAGCATGCTCACGGCCTAAATTTTCCACGAATGGCTGTGCTGCAAGTTTTGCCACTAATTATCGAAGTTT